>NC_028642.1:4037282-4038564 GCF_001406875.1 Solanum pennellii
TGGGGGGGGGGGGTATGCGTGCTTTGAGGCTTGTTTGACCTTAAAAATTGGCTGCCATGGCCTTAACCGCCAATCGCCTGCATAGCCAAGGTCTTAGAGGATGTCCACGCAGAATAAACACATTATCAACCTTGGAAATCCCTATCACCAACAAAGATGGTGAGCCATAACACATGATAATCGTCAAAACGGGGGGTATGCGGGCTTTGGGGCTCAGTTGACCTTTAAAATAGGCCGGCACGCCAGTGAGAGCCAACCGGCTGCATAACCAAAGTTATAAGGGATGTCCACGCAGAATTTAAGCATTTTCAATCTCATAAATACCGATCAGCAACAAAGATGGTGAGCTATAGCACACGATAATCATCAAACAGGGGGTATGCGCGCTTTAGTGATCGTTTGACCATGAAAATGGGCCGGCATAGCCGTGTGTGACAACCGGATGCATAGACAAGGTCTTAACGGACTTCCACAATGAATTTTAGCATTTTCAATCTCGTAAATCCCGATCAGCAACAATGACGGTGAGCGATAACACACGATAATCGTCAAAATGGGGGGTATGAACGCTTCAGGATCGTTTGACCTTTAAAAAGGCCGCCAAGGCTGTGAGGTCCAACCGGCTGCTAGCCAAGGTCATAATAGACGTCTATGCCAAATTTCAGCATTTTTTACTTCGGAAATACCAATCACCAACAATGATGGTAATAACATAAGATAATCTTCAAAACAGGCGGTATGAGCATTTCGGGGCTCATTTGACCTTGAAAATGGGTCGTCATAGCCGTGAGGGACAACCAACAACATAGATAAGGTCTTAACGGATGTCCACACCGAATTTCAGCATTTTTGACCATGGAAATCCCGACCAGGAACAAAGGTGGTGAGCTATTGCAGACGATAATCGTCAAAACTGGGAGTATGCGCTCTTTGGGGCTCGTTTGACCTTGAAAATTTAGATGCATGGACGTGAAGGACAACTGATTGTATAGACAAGGTATTAGTGGATTTCTACTCTGAATTTCGGCATTTTAGACATGGGAAATCCTGATCACCAACAAAGATGGTGAGCTATAGCTAGGGCTGGCAGGGGGACCGGGTCATCCCGCCCCGGCCCGCGTCCCGTCCCGACCCGCCCCGGAACCGGCCCATCCCCCAGGGTTTAAGGGGATTACGGGATGGGGGATGAGGGGACCGGTCAGGGGCCGGTTCACCCCTGCGTCCCGGTCGACCCGGCCCGGTCCCGGCCCGGTTGAACCGGCCGGTTCGCGGGATCCCCCCC
>NC_028642.1:4041652-4046093 GCF_001406875.1 Solanum pennellii
TCAAATCCCCCCTCCCCGTCCCCCGTCCCGTCCCGTCCCCCTTCGTCCCGTCCCCCAGTCCCCTTCCCCGTCCCCTTGCCAGCCCTAGCTATAGCACACGATAATTGTTAAAATGGGGGGTATGCTCTCATTGGGATTTGTGTAACCTTAAAAGTGGGATGGCATGGCCGTGAGGGCTAACCGAATGTAAAGCAAAGGTCTAAACGGTCATCGACGGTGAATTTTGGCATTTTTGACCTCGTATATACCAATCACAAACAAACATAGTGATCTATAGAATAGGATAATAATCAAAACGGGGNGGGTAATGTACGCTTTGGGGATCGTTTCACCTTGAAAATAAGTAGGCATGGCCGTAAGGGCCAATCGGATGCATCTTTAAGGTCTTAATAGATGTCCACACTTAATTTTGGCATTTTCTACCTCGGAAATATCGATCAGTAACAAAGATGGTGAGCCATAACACAAGATAATCATCAAATCGGGGGGTATGAACGCTTTAGGGCTCGTTTGACCTTGCAATGGGCCGGCAGGGCCGTGACAGCCATCTGGCTTCATAGCCAAGGTTTTTACGGGTGTCCACGCCGAATTTCGACATTTTTGACATTGGAAATCCGAATTACCAAAAAATTTGGTGAGCTCTAACATATCATAATTGTCAAAACGGGGGGTGTGAGTGCTTCGGGGCTCGTTTAACCTTGAAAATGGGCTGGCATAGCCGTGAGGGCCAAAAGGCTGCATATGAAGGGTCTTATCAAATGTCCACGCCAAATTTCACCATTTTGACCTTGGAAATCTAGATAACCAACAAAGATGGTGAGCTATAGAACACGATAATCATTAAAGCAGGCCTATGCGCGCTTCGGAGCTCGTTCGACCTTTAAAATGGGACGACATGGCCGTGAGAGCCAACAGAATGTATATTCAAGGTAGTAACGGACGTCCACACTGAATATCTTCACTTTTGACCTCAAAAATATCGATAACCAACAAAGATGGTAAGCTATAGCACACGATATTTGTCTAAACATGGCGTATACGCGCTTCGGGGCTCATTTGATATTGAAAATGGGCTGGCATGGCCGTAAGGGACAACTGGTTGCATATCCAAGGTCTTAATGGATGTCCACACTGATTTTTTTTCGTGTTTTACCTCGAATATAATGATCACCAAATAAGATAATGAGCTATAGCGCACAATAATCATCAACAAGGGAAGGTATACGCGCTTCGGGGCTCGTTTTAACTTGAAAATGGGCCATCGCGGCTGTGAGGACCAAGAGCCTACATAGGAACAGTTTTAACGGACGTCCATGCCAAATTTCGGCATTTTTGACCCCGGAAATCCCGATCACCAACAAAGATGGTGACCTATAGCAAACGATTATTATCAAAACAGATAAGCCATCATAGCCGTGAGGGCCAACCGGAAGCATAAACAAGGTCTTAACGTACGTCCACATCGAATTTTGCTATTGTCGACCCTGGAAATCCCAATCACCAACAATGTTGGTGAGTTATAGCACATGATAATCGTTAAAACGGGGCGTATATGCGCTTCGGGGATCATTTGACTTTTAAAATGGGATGGCACAATCGTGATTGCCAACCGGCTTCATAGCCAAGGTCTTAACATACGTCCACACCAACTTTAAGCATATTTGACCTCGGAAATCTTGATTACTAACAAATATGATGAGTTGTAGAACACGATAGTCGTCTAAACAGTGAGGGGTATGCGCGCTTCATGTATCGTTTGACCTTGAAAATCGGCTGGCATGGCCATGAGGGTCAACCGACTGCATAGCCAAGGTCTTAATGATTCTCCACGCCGAATTTCGGCATTTTCAACGTTGGAAATCCTGATCACCAACTAAGATTGTGAGCTATTGCACATGATAAACGTCAAAATGCGGGGTATGTGCAATTCGAGACTACTTTGACCTTGAAAATAGGCATGCATCGCCGTAAAGTCCAACCGACTGCATCGCCATGGTATTAATGGACGTCCACTCCGAATTTTGGCATTTTCGACCTCTGAAATCCCGATCACTAACAAAGATGGTGAGCTATAACACATGAATCACTAAAATGTGGGGTAAGCACTCTTCGAGGCTTGTTTGACCTTGAAAATGGGCCAGCATCGCCGAGAGGGACAACCGACGGCATAGTAAAGTTCTTGACGAACTTTTAATCTAAATTTTGGCATTTTAGACCTCGGAAATCTCAATCATAAACAAAGATGGTGAGATAGAGCACACGATAATTGTCAAAACGAGGGGTATACGCGCTTCAAGGCTTGTTTAACCTTGAAAATTGGTCGACATGGACGTGAGGGACAATGGTCTCCATAGACAAGGTCTTAATGGATGTCCACGCCGAATTTGTGCATTTTCTAACTCAGAAATCCCAATCACCAATGAAGATGGTGAGCTATAGCACACGATTATCTTCAAAATGGGAGTATGCACGCTTTGGGATTTGTTTGACCTTGAAAATTGGTTGGCATAGCCGTGAGGGCTAACCTGCAGTATAAAAAAGTCTTAATAGACGTCTATGATAAATTTTGGCATTTTTGACCTCAGAAATCCTGATAACCAACAAAGATGGTGAGTTATAGCACATGATAATCATCAAAATGGGGTGGGGGGGGGGGCATCAGGGCTTATTTGACCTTTAAAATAAGTCGGCATGGCTGTGAGGACCAACCGTCTTTATAGTCAAGGTTTAATGGAACTCCACACTGAATTTTGGCATTTTCCACCTCTGAAATCCCGATCACCAACAAACATGGTGAGCTATAGAACACGATAATCGTCAAAACGGATGGTATGCGCTCTTTGGGGCTTGTTTGACCTTGAAAATAGGCAGACATGGACGTGACGGTCAACCGGCTGCATAGACAAGGTATTAACTGACGTCCATGCCGAATTTCTGCATTTTCGACCTCGGATGTCACCATAACCAACAAAGATGGTGAATGGGGGGTATGGGTGCTTTGAGGCTCGTTTGACTTTTAAAATGGGATTCCATGGTCGTGAGGGCCAAGCGGCTGCATAGCCAAAGTCTTAACAGACGTCCACGCCGAATTTCAGCATATTCAACCTCGGAAATCTCGATCACCAAAAAATATGGTGAGTTGTAGCACACAATAATCATCAAAACGGGGGGTATGCACGCTTCGGGGTTGTTTGACCTTGAAAATGGGTCGGCATAGCCGTGAGGGCTAATCAGCTTCATAGCAAAATTTTAACAGATGTCCATACCAAATTTCACCACTTTTGACCTCGAAAATCCCGATCACAACCAAAAATAGTGAGCTATAGCACACCATAATCGTTAAAACGGGGGGTATACGCTTTTCGGGACTCATTTGACCTTGAAATGGGTGGGCATGGCCGTGAGGGCAAAATGGCTTCATAGGCAAGGTCTTAATGGACATTGACGCTGAATGTTGGATTTTTCTATCTTGGAAATCCTTATCACCAACAAAGATTGTGAGCTATAGCACAACTAATCGTCAAACAAGGGTTATGCACGCTTCGGGGCTTGTTTAACCTTGAAAATTAGTCCGCATGGACGTTAAGGCCAACCGGCTGCATAGACAAGGTCTTAATGGATGTCCAAATAGAATTTTGGCATTTTCACCCTCGGAAACACAGATCACCAACAAAGATGGTAAGCTATAGCACATGATAATCGTCAAAACAGGAGGTATGGACGCTTCGGGGCTCGCTTGACCTTGAAAATGGGCCGGCATGGCTGTGAGGGAAAAAAACTGCATACCATGGTCTTAACGGACGTCAAAGATGAATTTTTACTTTTTTGACCTCGGAAATCTTGATCACCAACAAAGAAAGTGAGCCATAGCACACAATAATCATCAAGATGATGGGTATGCACGCTTCGGGCTCATTTAACCTATAAAATTGGTTGGCATGGCCGTGAGGGCCAACCGTCTACATAGCCAAGGTCTTAATGGATGTGCACACCGAATTTTGGCATTTTGAACCTCGAAAATCCAAATCACCAATAAATATCGTGAGTTATAACTCAAAACGGGGGGTATGCGCGCTTTGGAGCTTGTTTGACCTTCAAAATTGTACAGCATGGCTGTGAGGGCTAATTAGCTGTATAGCAAAGGTTTTAATGGACATCCACGCCAAATTTCCAAATTTTCAACCTCGGAAATTTCAATCACCAAAAAAAATGGTGAGATTTAGCACACGATAATCGTCAAAATAGGGGATGCGCTCTTTGGGGCTTGTATAACCTTTAAAATGGGCTGTCACGTCCGTGAGGGCCAACCTACTACATATCCATGGTCTTAACGGATGTCCATGCAAAATTTCCGCATTTTACACCTCAAAAATCACGATCACCAACAAAGATGGTGAGTTGTAGCACACGATAATCGTTTAAACGGGGGGGGGGGGGTAGG
>NC_028642.1:4046440-4051565 GCF_001406875.1 Solanum pennellii
GGGGGGGGGGGGGGTATGCACGCTTCGGGGCTCATTTGACCTTCAAAATGGGACGGCATGGCCGTGTGTCCAACTGGATGCATATACAAGGACTTAACGGATATCCACACCGAATTTCAGCATTTTTGACCTCGAAAATATTGATCACCAACAAAGAGAGTGAGCTATCGCACACGATAATCGTTAAAATGTGGGGTATGCACGTCTCGGGGCTCATTTAATCTATAAAATAGGCAATCATGGACGTGATGGACAACCAACTCCAATAGCCAAAGTCTTAACAGATTCCCATGCCGAATTTTGGCTTCTTCTACCTCTGAAGTCCCGATCACCAACAAAGATAGTGAGCTATAGCACACGATAATTGTCAAAATAGGGGTATGAGCGCTTCAGGTCTTGTTTGACCTTGCCATAGGCTGGCATAGCCGTGAGAGCCAACCAGCTGCATATCAAAGGTTTTAACGGACGTCCACGCCAAATTTTGGCATTTTCTACCTAGGAAATCCTGATCACCAATAAAGATGTTGAGCTATAACACACGATAATCGTCAAAATGGGGGGTATGTACGCTTCGGGGCTTGTTTGACATTTAAAATGGGCCAGAATAGCCGTGAGGGACAACCGGTTGCATATTTAAGGTCTTAGCAGACGCCGACGCCCAATATCAGCTTTTTCGACCTTGGAAATCTTGATCACCAACAAAGATGGTCAGCAATAGCACACAATAATCGTTAAAAGGGAGGGTATGCACGCTTAGGGGCTCGTTTTATCTTTAAACTGGGACGGCGTGACCATGATGGCCAGCAGGCTACATAGACAACGTCTTAATGGACATCCACGTTGAATTTTGGCTTTTTTGACATCACAAATCCCGATCACCAACAAAGATTGTGAGCTATAGGACACAATAATCGTCAAAACGAGGTATGCGCGCTTCGCACCTCATTTGACCTTTAAATTGGTCTGTATGTCCATGAGGGACAACCGGCTGCATAGACAAGGTCTTAACGGATTTCCATGCTGAATTTCAGCATTTTCCACCTCTAAAATCTCAATCACCAACAAAGATTGTGAGCTATAGCACACGATAATCGTGAAAACAAGGGGTATACGCACTTCGGGGCTTGTTTAACCTTGAAAATGGGTCAGCATGGCCGTGAGAGACAACTAGATTCATAGACAAGGTCTTAACAAACGACCACGCTGCATTTCAATATTTTTGACCTCGGAAATCCCAATCACCAATACAGATGGTTAGCTATAGCACAATATAATTGTCAAAACGGGGCGTATGCGTTATTCAGGGCTTGTTTGACCTTGAATATGGGCTGGCATGACCATTAGTGCAAACTATATGCATATCAAAGGTCTTAACGTACTTTCACGCCTAATTTCAGAAATTTTGACCTCGTAAATCCCGATCACCAACAAAGATGTTGAGCTATTATATACGATAATTGTCAAAACGGGAGATATGCGCTCTTCGGGGCTCGTTTGACCTTGAAAATGGGTCGTCATGGCTGTGAAGGATAACGATATGCATAGCAATTGTTTTAACGGAATTCTGCCATTTTCTACCTCGTAAATCCCAATCTCCAACAAAGATGCTGAGCGATAGCACACGATAATCGTCAAAACGGAGGGGGGGTTATGCCGTTTCGGGGCTTGTTTGACCTTTAAAATGAGCTGTCTGGTAGTAAGGGACAATTTTCTGCATAGCCAAAGTCATAAATGACTTTTATGCCAAATTTTGGCATTTTCAACCTCAGAAATATAAATCCCAACCAAAGATGGTAAATAATAGCACACGATAATCGTCAAAAAGGGGGAATGCACGCTTTGGGGCTCGTTTGACCTTGAAAATGGGACGCATGGATGTGATGTCCTACCGCCTTCATATCCAAGGTCATAATAGACGTTGGCGATGAGTCTCACCTTGTTCGTACTCAAAAATTCTCATCACCTATAAAGATTGTGAGCTATAGCACATGATAATCGTAAAAATGGGGGGTATGCACGCTTTGATGCTCATTTTATCTTTAAAATGATCCGGCATGGCCGTGAGGGTCAAACAATTGCATACCCATGCTCTAAATGGACGTCCAAGCCGAGTTTTGGCTTTTTGACCTCAAAAATCCTGATCACTAACAAAGATGGTGAGCTATAGAACACGATAATCATCGAAACGAGGGGTATGCTTGCTTCGGGACTAGTTTGACCTTGAAAATGGACATGCATCGCAATGAAGGCCAACCACTGCATAGACAGTGTATTAATGGACGTCCACTCCAAATTTTGGCATTTTGACCTCTGAAATCGCGATCACCAACAAAGATGGTGAGCTATAGCACATGATAATCGTTAAAATGGGGGTATGCACGCCTCGAGGCTCGTTTGACCTTGAAAATGGGCCGGCATGGCCATGAGGGACAACCGGCGGCATGACCAAGTTTTCTAGCGAACCTGTACTCTAAATTTTGGTATTTTCGACCTCAAAAACCCCAATCATCAACAAAGATGGTGAGCTAAAGCACACAATAATCGTCAAAACAAGGGGTATACGCGTTTCAGAGCTTGTTTAACCTTGAAAATTGGTCGGTATGGACATGAGGACCAACTGGTTGCATAAACAAGGTCTTAATGTATGTCCTCAAGGAATTTTGGCATTTTCCAACTCGGAAATCCCAATCACCAATAAAGATGGTGAGCTAAAGCACACAATAATCGTCAAAACTAGGGGTATACACTCTTTGGGGGCTTGTTCGACCTTGAAAATGGGCTGACATTGTCGTGACGGCCAACTGGCTGCATAGCCAAAGTCTTAACTGACATCCACACCGAATTCCCACATATTCGACCTCATAATTCCTGATCACCAACAAAGATGGTGAGCTATAGCACACAATAATCGTTAAAATGGGGGCATGGGCTCTTAGGGGCTCGTTTGACCTTGAAAATGGGTCGGCGTAGCCGTGAGAGCTAATCGGCTGAATAAACAAGGTCTTAACAGACGAAGACGCTGAATGTTGGCTTTTTTGACCTCGGAAATCCGATCACCAACAAAGATGGTGAGCTATAGCACACAATCATCGTCAAAATAAGGGGTATGCGCGCTCCGGGGGTTGTTTAACCTTTAAAATAGGTCGGCATGGCCGTGAGGGCCAAACGGATGCATAGCAAGGTATTTATAGATTTCCTAATCAAATTTTGGCACTTTCAACCTCAAAAATACCGATCACCAATACCGATGGTGAGCTATAGCACACGATAATTGTCAAAATGATGGTTATGCACGCTTCGGCGCTCATTTGACCTTGAAAATGGGCCGGCATGGCCGTGAGGGACAACTGGCTACATAGCCAAGGTCTTAACGGAACTCCACGCCAAATTTCCAGATTTTGACCTCGAAAATATTGATCAACAACAAAAATAGTGAGCTCTAGCACACGATAATCATCAAAATGAGGGATTATGTGCGCTTCGGGGGCTCTAATGACCTTCAAAATGGGCCAGCATTGCTGTGAGGGCTAACCGACTGCATAGCCAAGGTATTAAAGGAAGTCCACTCGGAATTTCATCATTTTCCACCTCAAAAATTCCCGATCACCAATAAAGATCGTAAATTATAGCACACGATAATCTTCAAAACAGGGGGTATGCGTGCTTTGGAGCTCTTTTGACCTTGAAATGGGCCCGACATTGCCGTGAGGGCCTACCGGCTGCATATACAAGGTCTTAACAGACGTCCACACCAAATTTTGGCATTTTTGACCTTGAAAATCTCAAACATCAACAAATATGGTGAGCTATAGCACATGATAATCGTCAAAACGGTGTGTATACACATTTCGGGGCTCATTTGATAATTAAAATTTGATAGCATGGCCGTGAGGGCAAACTGGTTGTATAGCCAAGGTCATAAAGGACGTCCATGCCAAATTTTGGCTTTTTCTACCATAGAAGTCCCGATCACCAACAAAGACGGTGAGCTATAGCACACGATAATCGTCAAAACGGGGGGTATACACGCTTCAGGGCTTGTTTGACCTTGAAAGTGGATCGGCATGGCCGTGAGAGCCAACCGGCTCCATAACCAAGGTCTTTACGGATGTCCACGCAAATTTTTGGCATTTTAGACCTCGGAAATCCCTATCACCAACAATATGGTGAGTTATATCACATGATAATTGTCAAAACGGGGGGTATGCATGCTTCAGGGCTCGTTTGAACTTGAAAGTGGGTCGGCATGGCCGTGTGGGCCAACCGGCTCCATAACCAACGTTTTAAAAGACTTCTATGATGAATTTTGCATTTTTGACCTCAGAAATTTCAATCACCATTAAAGATGGTGAGCTATAGCACACGATAATCATCAAAACAGGGGGTATGCACGCTTCGGGGCTCGTTTGACATTGAAAATGGGTTGGTATGGCCGTGAGGGACAACCGGCTTCATATCCAAGGTCTTAAAAACACAACCACACCGAATTTCAATATTTTTAACCTTGGAAATTGCAATCACTAACAAAGATGGTTAGCTATAGCACAAGATAATTGTCAAAATAGAGCGTATGCGCGATTCAGGACTCGTTTGACCTTGAAAATGGGCTGGCATGGACATTAGTTCCAACCATCTGCATATCTAAGGTCTTAACAGACGTCAATGCCAAATATTAGCATTTTTGACCTCATAAATCTCGATCACCAACAAAGATGTTGAGTTATTGTACACGATCATCGTAAAAGTAGGGGGTATGCGCGCTTTGGGGCTCGTTTGACCATTAAAATATGTAGGAATGTCCTTGATGGAAAACCGGCTGCATAGCCAAGGTCTAAGTGGTCGTCCACCCCGAATTTAGGCATTTTTTGTCTTCAGAAATCCCAATCACAAACCATGATGGTGAGCTATAGCACACGATAATTGTTAAAATGGGGGGCAATGCGCGCTTCGGGGTGTGTATCACTTTCAAAATAGGTCGGCATGGTCATGAGGACCAATCGACTGCATAACAAAGTCTTAAAGGACGTCCATGCCAAATGTTAGCATTTTTGACCTTGGAAATCTCAATTACCAACAAAGATGGTGAGTTGTAGTATACGATAATCGACAAAATGGGGGGGGGGGG
>NC_028642.1:4052123-4115291 GCF_001406875.1 Solanum pennellii
GGGGGGGGGGGGTATGCATGCTTCGAGGCTTGTTTGACCTTGAATATTGGTCGGCATAGCTGTGAGGGACAATCTGCTACATAGTAAAGGTTTTAACAGAATTTGGCCATTTTCTACCTCAAAAATACCATTCACCATCAAAGTTGGTGAGCTATAGCACAGGATAATCATCAAAATCGGGGGGAGGGGGGGTATGCCGTTACGAGGCTTGTTTGACCTTTAAAATGAGTCGTCATGGCCGTGAGGAAAAATAGCTTGCATAGCCAAAGTCATAAAAGACGTCCACGCTAAATATTAGAATTTTCAACCTCAGAAATATAAATCACAACCAAAGATGGTAAACGATAGCACACGGTAATCGTCAAATAGGGGGGTATGCACGCTTTGGGGCTCGTTTGACCTTGAAAATGGGATACATGCTTGTGAGGGCCAACCGCTTCATATCCAAGGTCATAACAGACATTGGCGATGAATTTCACCTTTTCTGACCTTGGAAATCCCGATCACCAATAAAGATGGTGAGCTGTAGCACATGATAATCGTAAAATGGGGGGTATTTACGCTTCGGGGATCATTTTTATCGTTAAAATGAGCCAACATGGTCGTGAGGGACAAACGACTGCATAAAAAAGGTAAAATGGACGTCCATGCCGAATTTCGGCTTTTTAAACCTCAAAAATCCTGATCACCAACAATGATGGTGAGCTATAGCACACGATAATCGTCAAAATGGGGGTATGCTTGCTTCGAGACTAGTTTGATCTTGAAAATGGACATGCTTCGCTTTGAAGGCCAAACTGCATAGCCATGGTATTAATGGACGTCTACTCTGAATTTTGGCATTTTTGACCCCTGAATGCCGATCACCAACAAAGATGGTGAGCTATAACACACAATAATCGTTAAAATAAGGGGTATGCACGCTCAGGGCTCCTTTGACCTTGAAAATGGGTCGGCATGGTCGTGAGGGTCAACAGGTGGTATAGCCAAGTTCTTAACAAACATGTACTTCAAATTTTCGCAATTTCAACCTTGGAAATTCCAATCATCAACAAAGATGGTGAGCTATAGCATACAATTATCGTCAAAACAAGGGGTATACGCGTTTCGGGGCTTGTTTAACCTTGAAAATTGGTCGGTATGGCCGTGAGGGACAACTAGCTGCATAGATAAGGTCATAATGGATGTCCTGAACGAATTTTGACATTTTCAAACTCGGAACTCCGAATCACCAATAAAGATGATGAGCTATAGCACACAATAATCATCAAAACATAGGGGGGGTATGCACTCTTTGTGGCTTGCTTGACCTTGAAAATGGGCCGACGTTGCCGTGACGGCCAATCTGCTGCATAGACAAGGTCTTAACTGATGTCCATGCCAAATTTCCACATTTTTTACCTCAGATATCTCGATCACCAACAAAGATGGTGAGCTATAGCACACGATAATCATCAAAATTGGGGGTATGCGTGCTTTGAGGTTTGTTTAACTTTTAAAATGGGATGGCATGGTCATGGGGACAACCGGCTGCATGGACAAGGTCTTAGCAGGCGTCCACACAAAATTTCAGCATATTCGACCTCGAAAATCCCGATCACCAACAAAGATGGTGAGTTGTAGCACGGGTGTGCACTCTTCGGGGCTTGTTTGACCTTGTAAATGGGTCGGCATAGCCGTGAGGGTTTATCGGATACATAGACAAGGTCTTAACGGACGTATATGTTGAATGTTGGCTTTTACGACCTCGGAAATCCCAATCACCAACAAATATGGTGAGCTATAGTACATGATAATCGTCAAAGTAAGGGGTATGCGCGCTTCGGGGCTTGTATAACCTTTAAAATAGGTCAGCATGGACGTGAGGTACAAACGGCTACATAGCCAAGGTCTTAATGGATTTCCTAATCGAATTTTGACATTTTTGACCTCGTAAATACCGATCACCAATAAAGATGGTGAGCTATAGCACACGATAATCATTAAAATGGGGGTTATGCACGCTTCGGGGCTCATTTGACCTTGAAAATGAGCCGGCATGGCCGTGAGGGATAACTGGATGCATAGCCAAGGTCATAATGGAAGTCCACGCCAAATTTCCACATTTTTGACCTCAAAAATATTGATCAACAACAAAAATAGTGAGCCATAGCACATGATAATCATCAAAATGAGGGGTTATGCACGTTTCAGGGCTCGTATGACCTTCAAAATGATTCGGCATAGCTGTGAGGGCCCACAACTTTATAGAAAAGGTTTTAAAGGACGTCGATGCCAAATTTCTGCATTTTCCACCTCAAAAAATACCCGATCACCAACAAAGATGGTGAGTTGTAGCACACGATAATCTTCAAAACTGGGAGTATTCATATTTTGGAGCACATTTGACCTTGAATGTAGGCCGACATGTCCATAAGGGCCAACCAGCTGAATATACAAGGTCTTAGCAGATGTCCACACCAAATTTCGACATTTTTGACCTTGGAAATCTCAATCAATTACAAAGATGGTGAGCTATAGCACATGATAATCGTCAAACGGGGGGTATGCACATTTCGTGGCTCATTTGATCTTTAAAATTAGCCAGCATGGACATGAGGGCCAACCGGATGTATGACACGTGCCGGTTGATTACTGAGACATAATTAAGATGTTATCCCTCTACCAATTCGTCAAGACTTTCCGCATGCCCCATATAGACCTTAATCCTCTGTCCATTGACTTTGAACCTTATGCCTTCCTTGTTCTCTATCTCTATTGCTCCATGTGGGAACACATTGGAAATGATGAATGGCTCTTTTCATTTGGACTTGAGTTTTCCTGGTAACAATGCAGCCTAGAGTTGAATGGAAGCACAAGATCACCTACCGTAAATTCTTGCTTTTTCAATTCATTGATCATGATACCTCTTCATCTTGTTTTTATAGATGGCTGAACTTTCATAGGTTTTTAGGCGAAACTCATCAAGCACATTCAACTCATTTAGCCTCTGTTCTGACGCTCATGTCTAATCCAAGTTCAGTCTCTTCATTGCCCACATCGCCTTATGATCTAGCTCGACTAGTAGGTGACAAGACTTCCCATATACAAGTTGTTATGGATATATACCGAGGGGGGTGTTGTATGCAGTGCGGTAGGCCCAAAGAGCATCATCAAGCTTCCTTGACCAATCCGTTCTATTGGCATTTACAGTTTTGCCAGGAATTGTTTGATTTTACGATTGGACACTTCAACTTTCCCACTAGTTTGTGGGTGGTAAGTAATAGCCACATTGTAGCGAACACCATATAATTCCAACATCACTTTGAATAACTTATTACAAAAGTTAGATCCTCCGTTGCTAATAATAGCCCTAGGTGTACTAAATCTGAAGAAGATATTCTTCTGCAAAAATGCGGTGACACTATTCCCTTCATCGTTGGAGAGCACCATTGCTTCAATCAATTTTTGACACATAGTCTACCCCCACAATAATTTACTTCACTCAATGAAAACTCATAAACGAACCCATGAAGTAAACGCCCCATACATCAAATAGCTCGATCACTAGAATGGGTTTCATAGGAATCTCTTGCCTCCTTGAAATCCCTCCATATCCTTGGCAACGATCACATGATTTGAAGAAGACATGAGCATGCTGGTGGATGGTTGTCCAATAGTACCCACACTGCAAGATCTTATGTGCAGTTTGAATACCACTATGGTGCCCACCAACAGGCGATAAATGAAAAACCTCCAGAACACTCAACAATTGATCCTCAGGCACATATCGACGAATAGTCACATCGGCATAACTCCGATATAAGTAAGAATCATCCCAAAAGTACTTCTTCCTTTGGTGAAAAGTCAACTCCGACGGGACCAAATCACTTGCCAAATAGTTTGCAACGTCTACAAACCATGGGATCAGATCCTAAGAAGTTAGCAAATACATACTCATCTGGAAATGCATCGTCAATTTTAACCTTTCCCCCCAATTGGCACATAGATTCATCCTCCAATCTAGACAAGTGGTTGGCCACTCGAGTTTTTGTTCCCTTTCTATCCTTCACCTC
Source organism: Solanum pennellii (assembly GCF_001406875.1). NCBI lineage: Eukaryota > Viridiplantae > Streptophyta > Magnoliopsida > Solanales > Solanaceae > Solanum > Solanum pennellii. Next base: position 4,056,179 of record NC_028642.1, read on the forward strand.
AAAATCAAATTCTTGAAGCAATAGTACCTATCTCATCAACCTTGGGTTCATATTCTTTTTCGCCATCAAATACCTAATGTAGAATGGTCGATATGCACTATGACCCTCGTGTCATGAAAATAGGAGCGAAATTTCTTGAATGCATATACAACTGTGAGAAGTTCTTGTTCAGTGACAGTGTAGTTCATTTGAGATTCATTAAGGGCTTTACTCACATAATATATAGGGTGAAGGACTTTATCTCTTCTCTATCCCAATACTACACCAAGTGCAACCCCGCTCGCATCACACATAACCTCAAATGGCTCACCCGATTTTGGTGAAATAATAATTAGCACGTAAACTAGCTTCCCTTTCAACTCTCCAAATTCTTTCAGACAGGAATCATCAAAATATATCTTATTGTCCTTCTCTAGAAGTTTGCACAAAGGATGTGCAATTTTCAATAAATCTTTGATAAACATCTGATAAAAACAAGCATGCCAAGAAAACTTCTCACACCCTTCACTGAGTTGGGTGGTGGAAGCTTCTCTACCAGCTTAACTTTTGCCCGATCAACCTCTATCCCCTTTTCTAAGATTCTATAGCCCAACATTATACCTTGTTTCACCATGAAGTGGCATTTCTCCTAATTTAGCACAAAATTGCATTCTTCACATCTGTTGAGCATCTCAACCAGATTATTCAAACACTGACCAAAGGAGTCGCCAACTACCGAAAAATCATCCATCAACACCTCAATAGTGTACTCCATCATATCAGAAAATATCGACATCATACAACCCTGGAAGGTCCCCAGTGCATTACACAACCCGAATGCCATCCTTTTGACTGCAAAATTCCCATAAAGATATGTGAAAATGATTTTCTCTTGGTCTTATAGGGCGATAAAGATCTGGTTGTAGCCTGAATAGTTATCAAGAAAACAATACCAACCCCTACCTGCAAGTTTGTCTAACATCTGGTCTATGAAGGACATGAGAAAATGGTCTTTTTCTTTCCATGCATTCAACTACTGGTAGTCCATGCAAACTTTCCATCCGGTCACGGGCCGCATTGAAAAAGTCTCGTTCCTTTCATTAGGACAACAATCATCCTACCCTTTTTAGGCATGCACTGAACAAGTCACACCCAACTGGTGTCCGTAATATGATAAATGACCCCATCATCCAACCACTTGATGATCACCTTTTAAACTACTTCTTGCAGGTGGATTCAACCTTCTTTCGTGCTTAATACTGGGTTTGCGATCTGGCATGAGTTAGATTTTATGGGAACAAATACCGAGAGAGATCCCAATAATATCCACAATAGTCCATCCAATGACTCCCTTAAACCTCTTCAACACCGCCACTAAGTACTCTACTTGCTGCCCATTTAAATTGCTGCAATGATCACCAGCAAAGTGTCCTCTTTACCCAGAAACACATACATCAAATGCGGTGGTAGAGTCTTAAGCTATAATTTTGGTGCCTCCACAATAGATGGTTGCGCAGGTGGAGACTCGCAATGCTTCATGTCTAACTCCAACTTCTTCGGCTTTGACCAATATTTGTTTCTTTCATACGCAGCCAGCAAAGCATCACTCTTCAATACCATTACTGTCAAAATTCATAATTATAGTTGCTAGTACCTTAACACCTAGTCGTTATTCAATTTGAACTTTTGATACACTCCCAACTCCATAGGTGATTGCAAATACTGTTTCCACTCTGCTTTATGGACCTACAAATATTTAAGGTTGCTTATTCTTGTTCAACCTAAGCTTCATCTGACCTTTTTTCATATCGGCTGATGTACGCCCAATTGCAAGGAATGTACTCCCAAGGATAATGGCAGCCTCGAAATCAACCTCACAGTCAAGAATCACAAAGTCGATCGGAAATATGAATCACATCGTGAAGTACACCTATGGTCCTCTTCACAGTTCGTTCGACCATTAATAATCGTATCATGGTAGGCTTTGGGTTCCTCACGACTATCTTATTATCGATAAACAATGTCATGATATTTATTCTTTCACCTAGATTACACAGTGCCTTTGCAAAGTGTTGCAACCCTATAGTACATGGAATGTGAACGCACCCAGATCCTCTTTCTTCTGCACAAGAAAACTTGTAGCAATAGCACTAAAATGCTGCATTCTATCATCATATTTAAACCTCATTGATCCCTTATTTTTCACCATATCCTTCATAAATATAACATATCAGGGCATTTGATCTAAATCTTCTATCTATACAACATTGATGGAAAGTGCTTCAACATAGCGATAAATTAGTGATATTTACCATCTTCCATTTTCTTCACTAATCTTTATGGAAATGGTCGTGGAGGTCTAGGTATTGGGACAACTTTCTAAGATAACTCTGCTTCTTTTGTTGTTGCATCATCCAACTCTCCACTAGTTTCTGCTACATCATCTTTCTTTCTCATATCATCTTCCTCTACAAATGGCATAGGTAGATCAATGGTCTGCTTAACCCCTCGAGGAGTAACTGCCATGCAATGTCCATCATTCTTTGGATTCTAGATAGTGTTGATTTGAAGAGTGACATGCTGGCGTGGGTTCACAAAAGTAGACAACTGAGTCATCTGTAGCTCAAGATACTTTATCGAGACCGCATGTGCATCCAGCTTTTGTCCAATTCTAGACAAGTCACCTCTCATCTCCTTGACATTTTCATTTGTTACATCAAACCTCCTCATCATCTTTTGCAACATATCCTCAATATGTGCCATATTACCTCCACCTTCCCTAGGGGCAACGTCCCGATTTTGAGGAGGAACGTATGGCCCAACGCGATCGTTCCTGTTACCATATTGTTTCCGTTGAAGTTGTTGTCGCAATTATAGTTCCTATCTCAGACATATTGACTCTCTCGATTGTACTTACCATTTTCGACCTTAGTTTCCTTTAACTTTGCTCCAATTTATCCAGATTGGAACATTGGGCGTTAGGTCGAAACCCCCCTGTGTGATCATTTACTGCATATGCATTCTCTTTATAGTAATACTCCTCTAGTGGTGGTGGAGGTTTAGTCAAATAGTTTACCGCATTCCCTTTATTTTCACCCCCACTCACATGCTTCAAGACCAACCCCAACTTGGTTTTCATTTGAGCCATCTCTTCGCGAATCTCATCTGCGGCTGGATTGTTCGTAGCTTGAACAGCGAAGGTGTTTCTCCCAGTGTCCGACATTCTAGTATTCCAAGATTTATTGTTGCGAGATATTTTCTCCAGCTTCTCCGCAATGTCAGCATAGGTGCATTCTCAATAGGATCCACCAACAATAGTATCCAGCACAACTTTATTGTTGTAGTCTTGACCTCTATTGAAATAATCCTTCAGCGACTCATCATCAATTTGATTATTCGGTTCACCCCTCACGAATGCAGTGAATCTGTCCCAAGAGCTAATCACCGACTCTCCCGGTAATGCCAAAAATTTATTCACCTTATCCTTGAGGTTGAGCTTCTTTGACATTGGGTAGTAACTTTTATAACACCTCTCAAATGACTTAGGTGAAGATAGAGACTAACATGGTTATAATGATGGTCTAAGGTTCTAAAAAGGTCTATAATGTGGTATTGAGACAGTGTCTAGAGTTTTAGGTGCATTGGAAGTCAAACATCCAGGGACAACCAAGACGTTCGACGACTAAGTCACCTATGTGCCTCATATGTGGTTATGTGCCTAAATGTGTTTTCATGAGTTAATGAGGTTATTGTATGAGTTATTATAGTGTTTATGCAGTGTGTCAAGTTTCATGAAGTTCGGAGGTCAAATATCCAAGAACGTCCATGACGTTCGAAAGGTTTGCCTTGAAACAATCTTGTGTGTCTTGGCATGTTCGTCGTGTTTAACATGTTAGTTTAGGATGAAATTCATGTGAGAGTTCCTAAACTCATATACAAACATATTTGGGTTATAAACATACGAGAAAACATCTCCAAGGACCATCCAAGGGTCCTTGAGGAAGGACCCTTCATGAGTGTCCAAGCTGCCCAAGACAGCCCAACCTACGGAGGCAGTGGACGCGCAGTGGGTCAGTCGACGCCCCGTAGGTGAGAAGTCGTTGATGGAAAATTAGGCGTGTGGAAGGAGGATCCAAAGACAATCCTTAGTCCCAAACTACGGACAAACAGGACGGTCTGTTGGTCAAGGGACGCTTGGTCTTTTCTCCTTTCTCTTTTTTCTCTTCTTTTCTCTCCCAAGCCCTAAGAGTATTAAATCTTCTAAGAACTGAAATAAGGCTTGGTGTTACCCCTAATAAGCCCTTAAAACGAATTAGGAAGTAGTAGGGTGAAAAGGCTACTTTACCCTTACTAAAATCCGGATTGAACTTTCCTCAGTCTAACAACCCAACTTCCGAAAGGAATATCTTCCTCATACCACATCAAAAATGGGCAAACTCAGCGCCGTTGGATATATCTTCCCATGGATTTCCATCCATATAGAGAACTGCCCATAACTCTTCCTATGATAGAATTTATGGCAATCTGAAATGACAAAAACTCACTTTTAAACTTAAGGAATTTTTCAGAGAATTCCGTTTTATTCCAAAAGTGATTATATTTTGTTTCTTGGCTTATTCCCAACTATTTTGAGATACTGCATGTTACAATATTGTAGAAGCAAGGGGTGAATATCAAACCACACAATACTCAACAAGAAAGTCTCTAAACACAAGCTAAGGAAACTAAGTTCAGGTACTCCTTACACCCCATCCGAACCTCCACAACTATAACCTGCATAAAACAAACCTAATCTAACAAACTCGCAGTTTACACAACTAATAGCTCAAAAACAACACTTATACAAATTACATATCCTCAACAACAAAACATTAACAAATTACATATCCTTAACAACAACACTTTAAAAAATTACGTATCCTCAACGTTAACACTTTAACAAATTATATGTCCTCAATAACAAGCTCAGTATTCATCAATAACAAGTTCCATAAAAAGACACTCACAAGATCCACAACACACAAGATCATGTTCACCAATGATAAAGATACTCAATGCAATGAAATGCAATCTCAAGTATAGTGATGCATGTCTGACCTAACGATACAAAATCGTTGTCTCTTCGTGAGGGATCGATGGGGTACATATCTGCCCATGCATCCATTGCTACGTGCGATATGATCGTCGACAATAGTAACTATCGTGGTGTGTCGTACGTACCTAAAACATAATATCCACCGTGACACGGGATACTTCCCTTGAAAAATAGTATCCGTTGCGAATCGAGATACGTCCTTAGAAATGTTACATCCTCATTAATTTTTTATTCTTTGTCAATTTACATAAATTTGTCACAACTATGCCGCAGCATAATGCAAATATCATGTTCACACAAATAATTGAGAGATGACATTTTTCATAACATTTCAAAATTCACAACGACACAATCATGATAGAACATCAACAATGATTTAACAAGCTTTTCAAACCGTTATTAACACATCACACAAACAGTTAATCACATTGCCTTTTATTATTACTCTTTCATCATTAGAATTAATTGATAGTGACTAGTCAACCCATCAACAAGTCTCATTACCCCCAAACACATATTTCAAGGAAAAACATGAATTTCATACACTTAATAAGAGTTTAGAAATCACTTGCATCAAATAATCAAACAATTACTCTGGGACTTGAGCCTTCCTCTTTGGTTGTACTTCCAACTCAAAGCAATCTAGTCATATTAATAATCACAATAACATTTCAAAACTAACGACATCCATGTAACTATAGGTCTATCCTTGACCTAAAAACTCACTCAAATGTATAATCAAATTCCTAAATATTAATTCCAACCAAAAGGTCAAATATTATATTTACAAAATTTCAAGTGTAGAGTTCTGTCATAATTTCTCCAAACATTACAACCCTAATAGCTTTCATAAAATATAATACCCACAATATTAATTACATATCTCAATATATTGTAAACACTTAATTGATAATGTAATAATTAAAAAAGAACTTCAATCGAAATTCACTGGTGGCAAAACCAATGACACACTACGAAAATATGTTGTAACACTAACCTTCCACTCTATATGTATTATTACACCATAATCAATATACAATGATTATACCATAACGACCTTTAAAGCATCTTGTTCTCCAATTGAAAAGATCATCAGCAATAGCAGGTGAATTGAAAATTTTTAACTTCTCAATTCGTTATTCTCTCTTGTTATCATCATTTTCTCTCACCTCGAACAATATTATATTATAATAACATGTTATATACTTATACACAAACACATGAAATAAGAATTAGATTATACCTTCGATTATTCCCCTCGAATTCCCCTTTATCTTCCACAAATTTAATAATAAAAAAATAATTATAATATGACATCTACTAAGATACATTGAAATCCACAGGTTTGTTGCATTTACCTAAATCATTTGGCTGCCATTTGAGGTTGCGCATGTAAGCTTTTGTTCTCCCCTTCTCGCTTATATTTTTTAATTTAATTATGTATTCAAAGTGACAAACCCTGCTGACTTATTTTAGTACATGAACAAAACAAATTATATGCCTGACTCATTAAGCACAGATTAAATTAAAAGAAACTATTTAATAAATACCTACCAATTAAGTAACTACAGTTATCGAATAGTTCAAAACTCCCTAACCAACTTCATAGACTGTTCATAAATGACTCGGGGAAAACAATAAATTTTTATTTTTATAAAATATTCCTAAATGACCTTCCTGGTCATTACATTATCCTCCACTAAAACCATTTTCATCCTTGAACATAATGAAAGAAGAAGGAAGAATAACATATGTTACAAAAAACCTAAGGAATAATTTCCAGAGTCAATGTTTATCTCTCAAAGTGAGCTCCTCCTTAATATCATTCCATCAAGATCACTACTAAGATCTAAACTTTGAATAAAACCTTGGAAGATCTATAAATCAAGAGTGGTTATCAAGACACACACCAACCCATGAACCCAATCCAAATTGAATCACTCTGGAACATAAGACAATCACCATGATGAATCTTTTCTCACAGAACCACACCAAAATCTGAATCAACATCACTACAACCAAAAGTGAATTTGAACCAACCAGCAAACACTCATTGTGCACAAATTATCACAGATCGTATCAAGATTTCCTTTTCACAACACAATCTTTTCACGAGATTAAATTATAAAAGTATGAATGTTAGACATAACATACTTATCTAGAGAGAATTAAACGCATACTTCTCTAGAGAGAATTAAACGCATACTTTTGTAGAGAGAATTAAACGTATCTCGTTGAAAGAAGAAAAATATCAAGTAACGACCCAACAAGCAGTACATCCAAGTATACAAAACCTCTAACAAGACTTATCGAAAATGCTAGAGTAGTAGCTATAATAAAAGACAACCCTTAATAAGAACAAAACTAAATCCAGTGATCCTCACATTTCACCAATCATAACTTGAACGTGATCCCAATGACTAGATGAATACTAAAACTATTGAACTCGCGTCACCGTATCGGTGGTCAATACTACTCCCAAAATACTTAGCTCATATGTTTTAAAAGCAACTTCTTCTCTAGTTTCAGATAATTTCTCAAACTTAGCTTTAAAATCTCTGTTGGAAATCATAGTTTCCTTTTTCTACTACTAAAATTTACCATAGGCTCTGTCGAAGTCTAGCTTCCTCTATTTCTCAAAAGTTTTTAAAACATTTTGGTTAAACACTTTGGGACTACTTCGTTCCCTTAAAGCTCTTGAGAAGTGAACTCAACTTGTTACTATTTGCTTAACTTGAAACTTAAGTCTTAAGGAATACTTAGTTCCCTTGTAGATTTTGAGAATTTAACTCAACTTTTTATTCTTTGCTCAACTCATTTCTTGAGCCTTAAAACAAAGTTTAAATGTTTTTTAAGACTTTTGAATGCTTGAGGGACTTACTTTTACATGCTTCTTAACTTTTAGACATGACTCTTAACTTCTTTGACTTTGATCTTAACATCCCTTGAATAGGATTATGGATTCAAGGATCATGGTCTCTTGTTTATGGATGATTTTATGATGTTTATATTTACTTTAAAGTGTTCACATCAAGTAGGAACAATCGGTACATCACTTAGAAATTATTACGTAAAGATGGGGGAGAATGGGACTCCTAGTGACTCTGGCGCTACGAGAGGTGCAGGGGGGTTGTCCTCAGGCGCTCTGGCTGGTGCACTACACTGGAGACTGACAAGAAGATTTTGTCCTGTGGGGCTAAAGTTGGCGCGGCGCCCAGGCCTGTCAGACGGGTTTTTTGACTTTTCTTCTCAGATTTTCAACTCTAAACCTCCCAAACTTCTATGGATCTTCCCCAAAACACTTAGAATCATTAATATACTTAATATCCAATAGCTTAGACTCGTAATACAGCCCGAAAACACAAATCAAACAACTAAAGGTATGCTACAATTCAACCAACAAGGATTTAACTATTGTTTATCAAGAACTTTCATGTTTATTATCACAACCCAAAACCACACCCTAGACGTTAGGGTGCAATCTCGGATTGTGACACGGTGTCGTCGACCTCTCATAGGTCTAAGACAAGCCATTTCGTACCATTCATTGCATACATATATGAAAAGTAGTGCGGAATTAAAACTTTTCATACTAAATAATATTACTTCAAAATATCTTTTTTTATAGAAAAACATAATGAATGACTAAGTCTCAAAGTCTCCATCTTAGACAAACGAATATAGAAAATAGCTAAGTCTATTACAATGCTTCAATAAGGAAAACTAAACATCAAGATGTCCTCGGATTACGTGAGGACATACAAAACTCTTTGCTTGAATGAACACTAATCCAAGCTTCAACTTTGAGACCCCTTTCGAACGCCACCTACACATTTAAAGATAAAAAAATGTATGGAATTAGTACAAATACTTGTACTAAGTATGGTGTCATGACCGGAATCTAGATCCTAGACGAGACCAGTGTCGTTGACCTCTCAAAGGTCGCAGACAAGCCTACATACATCATCGTTACTTCATCTAGGTTAATTTTAGCAGAAAATTTGAAATTTTTGTTTTCTTGTTTCATGTGAAACATATTATACTTAAAATCATAGGCGTTCACAAATCAACTATCTAATATAGAAATAATCAAATGAAAGAAGCAGTTCATAATTGCATTAAACGTATCCCTGCCAAAACGGCACCAATACAAAGTCTGAAATAAGATGAGAAAGAAACGCTAGTGGAACATACTCCACTAACTCAAACCTATATCTAAGCTAGTATATAATGGGCAAGCGTCCTCGAAAGCATGAGGTCCTATCAAATTCGGATGAATGCTTCACGTCCGGATAACTACAACCTTGTACTGTAAGCTCTAACGTCTACCTGCACCAGCACTTAAAAGTAGATATTTTATGGGATTAGTACACACATGTACTAAGTATGGGTATATGCAAGCACACACCAAGGACATGCATGAATAAGAAGAGATCTTTCCTATCGATATGAATCATGGAAAGTCAAGTCAGTGGACTTGCCAATTTCATATTAGGAAAGTCATGTCATGAGAGTAACATGCATCATAATACTTATCATTTTTCAAACAGAACATAACATATCATGTAGTTCACATAATTCTTTCATATGCCATGAGACCTTGGAATCATGGACTTGACATTAAGACTTCCCAAAATGAGGGCTTAACATATGGGACCTCAACTAGGGAGCCTTCTTTAGCAAACATAGAGTTTGCTTTATTCATTCATACATACTTCATTTTCATTCATTCTTATATTAGTGCAATCACTACTCATACCTAGGATGTAGTTTAAGACTCTCATCGGGTTTGTTGTGCAATGAACAAGAATAACCCAGTGTCATTACTTGGGTCTAGCTCACCTCTTGATTATCCTATACTAACACCTTTGGTATCGTTCATTTCATTATGTGCATTCGTTGAGGCTGGCCTCATTCTTTCTTTGGGAACTTTAACCTTAATCGACATAGATCATGTGAGCATTATGAAATCCAGTGTGTAATCCCCACACAAAAAAGAGGTGGCATCACCGACCAAAGTGAACCAAAACATGCTAGCGTATATAAGGAATCGAACCCTGCTAGATCCCTATATTGGTAGTATAGGTTCAAAGACTAAGAGATATAAGGAGACCCATACCTGGAATGCCGGATAGTCTCATCTCATGAGATTTACGTGAAATTCCGCCCTTCCCAAAGGAAGTCATCACCTTTCATAGCTATCCTATCGGTGCTCAGTATAAAGTTCCATTAGATTCAACTCATACATCATGGAAACAGGCTTCTAGCATGAGGACATCGTAGATCATTAAATGATTTATCATCTCATCATTAGTATTAAGTATACATTAACTTCGATACTTTCATGAGAGTGTTCATAGAGACTGATCTCTTCATTAGCTTTACACTTTCATTGGTGAGTACGTTTTGGTAACATTTACTTAGGCTCATTTGAGATTGCTCTCATCTTTCACATTAGCCTGCTATCTTATTGTCACCTCATTCATTAACTTTAACACATTTGTTTTTCATAATTACTCACCCCTTCACGTGAATCTTCAGTTCATCATATGCCAATGCACTTGGCCATTTAGTGTATTTCAGACTCTTACTTAACCCTTCTAGGGTTACATCATTTTATCACATACATCTTAGGCTCACCTACTTCTAAAAACATGCTAGATTTATGTGTCCACATATACAAACAATGAGGCTTCATTCATAGTTTGTCTAAGTGATTCATGTTTACCCAAGATTATGTGGTACAAGACTTATGCATCTTGTAGATATGCCAATATATTGGTTTCGATCTTTAAAGGCAACATTCATTAAATATTAACTTATGTATGACTTATGTGTCAATAAGTAATTGGGCAAGGGAACCCGATTTCGAATCCCTTGGACAACACTTAATCTTATTTAAACTTGATAATTGCATTTTTCAGATTTGGGGGACCCTTGTTCGATCCCTATAAACCCCATAATATTTCCTTTCTTTTTCTCCTCTCCTTTTTCGTTTTAGTCAAGGAGGTTGTGGGTTCAACCCCCCACAAGCTCATTATTTTTATTTTAAGTTATCTCTTAACTTTCTCACCTATCCAAGAGGTTGTGGGTTCAATACCCACTCTCCACATTTATTTTCTCCTTTATTTTTCTCCTAACTCTCTCATCCATTCAAGAGGTTGTGGGTTCAATCCTCACTCACCACATCTATTTTTCCTTGCATTTTTCTCACGAAATTTTTATGATATTTTCATTTGGTGAGGTCATGGGTTCAATCCCCAATGACCTCACATTTTAGAAAATTTTTTAAACGAAGTTCATTTTCTTAAAAGTTGGCCGAGACTACAATTTCCAGCAAGCTGGAAATTTGGTCTCCTCCAGTCCATTTTTGTCTTAATCTTTTGTTGATATTTTTGTAGTTTTCATGTAATGATGTCTTGGGTTCAATAGTTATTGATTTCACTTATTTTACATTAATTTTTCATTGCATTTTATACACCTTTGATTGGCCGAACCCAACCTACCAGATGCTGGAAATTTGTTCACTATTTTCAGCTCCTTGTTATCATCATTTGTTCATTAGATCTTAGGGCGTTTCATGAATCATTTGGTGCATCTTTAAGTATATATTTTTCATGGTTATATTCAACCAAGAATTTCCATTAAATCCAGCAACATTACACCACTTTTGCACATCATGATTTACACAAACATTTGCACAAACATCACTTTTCACATACTTTCGGTTGGCATAAATTAACATGCTTACAATTCCAAACACATAGTCATGAACACATTATCACGAAAATCACACTTCATATTTAAACTACAAGAAAACATACCAACAACATAATCTCTAACCTATTTAAGATTGAAATAAGAAGGATACTAGGGACAAGGAGTTCGACAAGAATGGGAACAACCCTAGTTTCAAAATTCGTTGAAAGGAAATTCTCTTGAAGAAAGGAGTCCAGGAGAGAAACCCATACCTTAAGTTCGTTCCACACTTGTTTAAATGCTGCCAATTTCCCATGAAACCAATCCTCACCACCGAAACTTCAAGCACAATTTCGTCAAGAACTTTCTTTTGCTTTATGTTTTTGGACTAACTTTTCTTTTGAGTTTTTAGCATTCAAGTTCTTGATGAACTTTATTATTTTTTTCTGTTCTTTTGTTTTACAGAATGCATAAGCGTGAAAGTGAGAGAGGAGTAGAGAAAAACGTGAGAATGAGTGGATAAGGATTAGGAGAGTTAGGTGGAGACATAGTCAAACTAGGACTCCTTATTATTATTATTATTACTATTTATTATTATTATTATTATTATTATTATTATTATTATTATTATTATTAATATTATTATTATTATTATTATTCAAAATATGATTTTTCCTTTAATTTAATCATTAATCAAATATTAATTAATTAAATTAATTCACAAATAAAATAAATCAAATTAAATCATTGCTCCCACCTAGGTCAAACCTGGGTGGAGGAAGATTTCACTCAAAGGGCCAATTTCAGCCCTTTCTACCCATATTTCCCCTCCACCATATTAATTAATTAATTAATTAATTAATTAATTAATTAATTAATTAAATATTTATGGTAATTAAAATACCACCCTTAGCTTGGAAAATACCATTTTACCCCTAGACCCTCCAAACTTAAGATTACCCCGTTTTAAGTCCAGTTAAGACTCATCCGGGTAAATCTTTATATTCGGGTGCCGTACATGGTAGGACCCAACCTTTCCTAACTCAAATAACTCACCTAGTTAGTTGGATTGGCTATTGCAAGGGTTCAGAGGTCTTGTTCTAGCGCATCAATTAGTGTGAACCCGGTCTAATCATAGGCATTCTAGATACATTAAGCATTACTTAGCATATTCATTTTAGAGTTGTTACATATGGCGTATACCTAAAATCATGAAAAATGGACATTCGTATAAAACATGCTCTTTTTGATTAGGACTTCATAGTATAAGTGTAAGAACAACATTTAACACCTTTGATACATATAAGATATCACATATGCATTTTATCAATATTAAAGGACATTACCGTGATTTAAATTTAATCTTACCTAACCTCTTTTAACTGGTATTCTTCTCACCAATGGTTATCCTAAGATAAAATTATTCTCTTATTCATTTCACAAACTCCCCACCTAAGGTTACTCTAAGATTCACATAGATAGAACAAGAAGAGACCGCCCATACACCCTCTTTAAACTATATAAGCATCCCTCAAAGCTACCCTACATGGAGAACGTTCTATTAACATGTGTAAGCTAAAGACGTGATCGTTCATTAAGTCAATTAGACAAAATATCATTCATTAAAGACTTCACATCATGGACTCGGAAAGAGCTAGGGTCTCACATACTAATATCTTCAAAGTCTAATCGTGCGATGTCTAGATAGCGTCCCATTCCATTACCTAAACTTTCTAGACCTTATCCAACAGTAGCATGTACCCCAAATGATGAGAATAGGCAATAACCGACATAGACCATACTAGCTAGGCATGGGATCTGGAGTTCCAACCTACTCCGATGAGGGTGTTCTACTTTCCAAGGTTAGAACGAGGACACATCCTATGTAGGCACATGGTTAATGCATATGATGGTCTTTTATGTACTCTAGTCTCATTCTCAAGTAGAGCTACATTGCACTCTAGTCTCATTATCAAGTAGAGCTGCAAACCATAACATATTCGCTCGGTTCTAGCCTTTGTTCTCATAGAGTAAGTTCAATCTAAGGGACATATGAAAAGGTACCATCTCTTAGTCATTGCCTACTCATAATTTACCTACCAAATATGGGTCCACTAGGGATGCCATTCGATGGTCTCTAAGGATAGCTCATTCATAAGATACAATAGAAGATTCCTCGTATTACTCACGCTTATAAGGGCACCATATTAGGTCTACCGATCCTAGACATTTATTAAAAATTCTTCCGTACAAATACAAGACAAAGGTGCATAAGCCTACAAAGTCAAGATATTCATATTTATCATATACATGTACCAAGTAAGGGACACTAGTAACCAAAACAAGATACAACATACTTTACTTTATTTCATATACATATCATTCTTCGAAGAACTTAGGAATGACCCTTATCATCATTATGTCACCCTATTTATTACTATAACATTATCGATCTAATCATCATAGACTCATATAGTCAAGTAGGCATAATCGTGTATCAATTTTAAGGCTACACACACAAGCACATAGTCACATTCCAATATGATCACCTAATATCCATAGAAGAGAACATACATTCATGTAACTAGCATGTAGATAGATATGATCATACCTCAATAATCAATTAGACAAATCATCATAATACTTTAAGTAGAGCCGACAAGGCCATGATCATCAATTCGAAGTATAAATCATAATACTACATGTAACTAGGTCAGTTCAACATAGAATCAACAATCTATGACCAATTAGACATCAATTGCACATACTCTTTACATCATTAGAAACACAATAAGAAACTACTCATTAATTCATAAGTATAAAGACATGATCACTTAACCCATAAAATAGTCAAAATAGGAATTTTCATGGCTTGCATGGGTTTATAGGAATTATAGCTTTAAAACATTGCACTAACATCAATTTAATTCTAAAACACTGATTTAAAACTTTTTTGTGCAAGAACCCATGGCTAGAATCATAAAATTGGACAAATCATGTTTCTGATCATCTTTGAAAAATCATTGGAATTGACTCCTTGAAGAAAGAGATTTCAAAGATGAATAACCATACGTTAAAGATGAAGAATCCACGAAATTTTGGTTGGAAACTTCAAAACCTTAGTCTTCTTCCTTAAGCTTTTTCTAGAGTTCTTCAATGGAATTTGAAAAAGAGAGTGTTCTTGAGAGATTAAGAGAATTTTGTGTGATTCTGGTTAGGGACGTGTAATTCTGGTCTAAAACTGACTTAATATCTATATATATACATACATACCATAGATTACACTAAAGATCTTCAACTTAAATTACCTAAAACGCCCCTCCTAATTCGTTTACAAATTGGAGAACATTTGACCTAGCCTAATTTGGGTCTTACCATGATTTTTAATTGATTAAGTTACCAATTTAATTAATTAAGTGACATAGGGTAATTACTAAAGTACCCCTAAGTCTTTAGTACCATAACCAACCCTTTGCTCCATCCTAGGTTAGGTACTAGGTTGTCTCTTGGTTGACGTAACCGAAATCTGGAAACTACTTTGTGGTTTCGGTTGTCCATTTAAATTAATTAATTAAGTTTCTAATGTAATTAATTAAGTAACCTAGGGTAATTACTAAATTACCCCTATGTTTTTCGGACCAAAACCAACTCTTTTGGACCATCCTAGGTTAGGTACTAGGATGTTTCTTTTGTTGGTTATTCATTTAGGTCACCCCATTAGGTCTTAGGGTTTTGGGCACCCTAGTTACTTAATTTTATATGGTCCTAGGTTATTTATTTAGTTATGGACGTTAGTTAGGATATAAAATCAGTTAGGAGCTTGGCCCCACGTGATCTTACACGCCTGCCCCCTAACCACCCTAACCGATTCTTTTGGGGCTTGTCTCTTGGCCGTTGGTAGTACATGTGCTTGCACATGTGTTGTCGTGTACTTTCCCCACCTTGCACTCTGGAAGGTTCACCACTTGTCAGAGTATTCTCACTATGTCGTTGGCCACTTCTTAATCTACATGGTCATTTTAAATGGTCATGTGCTATAGTAACTAGGCTTGACACTTGGATGCCTCGTACCTAATGTGTATGACCTATAAAGGAAAAAATTTAGCTTAGGCTCTTCATTGTAGGTACAATTCCTAAACAATCTTGGATTGGGGCATTTGCACCAAAGTGTATTTTAAGTTTTGTTGAAGATTAAAAATTGGCTAACACCCTTAAGCCAATATTCTCCAATATGCCCAATATCACTTAATATTAGGCATTGGGATGCCTATGTACCCCCAATACCTATTCTTAAAATCTATTAGGATCTTAAATAGACAAGTACATATCTGTAATGTTACATTATCCCCGCCTTAGGAACATTCGTCCCCGAATGACACTAAAATCTCTTTAAGGGTAGGAAATAAACTCAATACTAGCAGCACTATCAGCACACAACATATCATTGCACCTAGCACCCAATTTATGACACATAATCATAAGATCTACATATTCATAACATATAGTGAGGAACTTCCTTCTCAACCTTATTATAAGCTCAAAATGCATCAAAGAGGTACCAAGTTATCGTTCTTCTCATGGAAACATCAAAATCTCAAGAAAACATATGCATACATGTTTCAGAGTAAGTTTAATCTAAGGGACATATGAAAAGGTACCATCTCTTAGTCATTACCTAGTCATAATGTACCTACAAAAGATAGGTCCACTAGGGCTGCCATTCGATGGTCTCTAAGGATAGCTCATTCTTAACCTTCTTTCTATTGAAGATTCCTCGTATTAGTCACGCTTATAAGGGCACCATATTAGGTCTACCGATCTTAGATTTCATGAAAAATTCTTCCGTACAAATACAAGACAAAGGTGCATAAGCCTACAAAGTCAAGATATTCATATTTATCATATACATGTACCAAGTAAGGGACACTAGTAACCAAAACAAGATACAACATACTTTACTTTATTTCATATACATATCATTCTTCGAAGAACTTAGGAATGACCCTTATCATCATTATGTCACCCTATTTATTACTATAACATTATCGATCTAATCATCATAGACTCATATAGTCAAGTAGGCATAATCGTGTATCAATTTTAAGGCTACACACACAAGCACATAGTCACATTCCAATATGATCACCTAATATCTATAGAAGAGAACATACATTCATGTAACTAGCATGTAGATAGATATGATCATACCTCAATAATCAATTAGACAAATCATCATAATACTTTAAGTAGAGCCGACAAGGCCATGATCATCAATTCGAAGTATAAATCATAATACTACATGTAACTAGGTCAGTTAAACATAGAATCAACAATCTATGACCAATTAGACATCAATTGCACATACTCTTTACATCATTAGAAACACAATAAGAAACTACTCATTAATTCATAAGTATAAAGACATGATCACTTAATCCATAAAATAGTCAAAATAGGAATTTTCATGGCTTGCATGGGTTTATAGGAATTATAGCTTTAAAACATTGCACTAACATCAATTTAATTCTAAAACACTGATTTAGAACTTTTTTATGCAAGAACCCATGGCTAGAATCATAAAATTGGACAAATCATGTTTCTGATCATCTTTGAAAAATCATTGGAATTGACTCCTTGAAGAAAGAGATTTCAAAGATGAATAACGATACGTCAAAAATGAAGAATCCACGAAATTTTGGTTGGGAACTTCAAAACCTTAGTCTTCTTCCTTAAGCTTTTTCTAGAGTTCTTCAATGGAATTTGAAAAAGAGAGTGTTCTTGAGAGATTAAGAGAATTTTGTGTGATTCTGGTTAGGGACGTGTAATTCTGGTCTAAAACTGACTTAATATCTATATATATATATACATACCATAGATTACACTAAAGACCTTCAACTTAAATTACCTAAAACGCCCCTCCTAATTCGTTTACAAATTGGAGAATATTTGACCTAGCCTAATTTGGGTCTTACCATGATTTTTAATTGATTAAGTTACCAATTTAATTAATTAAGTGACATAGGGTAATTACTAAAGTACCCCTAAGTCTTTAGTACCATAACCAACCCTTTGCTCCATCCTAGGTTAGGTACTAGGTTGTCTCTTGGTTGACGTAACCGAAATCTGGAAACTACTTTGTGGTTTCGGTTGTCCATTTAAATTAATTAATTAAGTTTCTAATGTAATTAATTAAGTAACCTAGGGTAATTACTAAATTACCCCTATGTTTTTCGGACCAAAACCAACTCTTTTGGACCATCCTAGGTTAGGTACAAGGATGTTTCTTTGGTTGGTTATTCATTTAGGTCACCCCA
Source organism: Solanum pennellii (assembly GCF_001406875.1). Classification (NCBI taxonomy): domain Eukaryota; kingdom Viridiplantae; phylum Streptophyta; class Magnoliopsida; order Solanales; family Solanaceae; genus Solanum; species Solanum pennellii. The sequence goes on from NC_028642.1 coordinate 4,074,266, forward strand.
TTAGGTCTTAGGGTTTCGGGCACCCTAGTTACTTAATTTTATTTGGTCCTAGGTTATTTATTTAGTTATGGACGTTAGTTAGGATATAAAATCAGTTAGGAGCTTGGCCCCACGTGATCTTACACGCCTGCCCCCTAACCACCCTAACCGATTCTTTTGGGGCTTGTCTCTTGGCCGTTGGTAGTACATGTGCTTGCACATGTGTTGTCGTGTACTTTCCCCACCTTGCACTCTGGAAGGTTCACCACTTGTCAGAGTATTCTCACTATGTCGTTGGCCACTTCTTAATCTACATGGTCATTTTAAATGGTCATGTGCTATAGTAACTAGGCTTGACACTTGGATGCCTCGTACCTAATGTGTATGACCTATAAAGGAAAAAATTTAGCTTAGGCTCTTCATTGTAGGTACAATTCCTAAACAATCTTGGATTGGGGCATTTGCACCAAAGTGTATTTTAAGTTTTGTTGAAGATTAGAAATTGGCTAACACCCTTAAGCCAATATTCTCCAATATGCCCAATATCACCTAATATTAGGCATTGGGATGCCTATGTACCCCCAATACCTATTCTTAAAATCTATTAGGCTCTTAAATAGACAAGTACATATCTGTAATGTTACATTATCCCCGCCTTAGGAACATTCGTCCCCGAATGACACTAAAATCTCTTTAAGGGTAGGAAATAAACTCAATACTAGCAGCACTATCAGCACACAACATATCATTGCACCTAGCACCCAATTTATGACACATAATCATAAGATCTACATATTCATAACATATAGTGAGGAACTTCCTGCTCAACCTTATTATAAGCTCAAAATGCATCAAAGAGGTACCAAGCTATCGTTCTTCTCATGGCAACATCAAAATCTCAAGAAAACATATGCATACATGTTTCAGAGTAAGTTTAATCTAAGGGACATATGAAAAGGTACCATCTCTTAGTCATTACCTAGTCATAATGTTCCTACAAAAGATAGGTCAACTAGGGCTGCCATTCGATGGTCTCTAAGGATAGCTCATTCTTAACCTTCTTTCTATAGAAGATTCCTCGTATTAGTCACGCTTATAAGGCCACCATATTAGGTCTACCGATCCTAGACTTTCATGAAAAATTCTTCCGTACAAATACAAGACAAAGGTGCATAAGCCTACAAAGTCAAGATATTCATATTTATCATATACATGTACCAAGTAAGGGACACTAGTAACCAAAACAAGATACAACATACTTTACTTTATTTCATATACATATCATTCTTCGAAGAACTTAGGAATGACCCTTATCATCATTATGTCACCCTATTTATTACTATAACATTATCGATCTAATCATCATAGACTCATATAGTCAAGTAGGCATAATCGTGTATCAATTTTAAGGCTACACACACAAGCACATAGTCACATTCCAATATGATCACCTAATATCCATAGAAGAGAACATACATTCATGTAACTAGCATGTAGATAGATATGATCATACCTCAATAATCAATTAGACAAATCATCATAATACTTTAAGTAGAGCCGACAAGGCCATGATCATCAATTCGAAGTATAAATCATAATACTACATGTAACTAGGTCAGTTCAACATAGAATCAACAATCTATGACCAATTAGACATCAATTGCACATACTCTTTACATCATTAGAAACACAATAAGAAACTACTCATTAATTCATAAGTATAAAGACATGATCACTTAACCCATAAAATAGTCAAAATAGGAATTTTCATGGCTTGCATGGGTTTATAGGAACTATAGCTTTAAAACATTGCACTAACATCAATTTAATTCTAAAACACTGATTTAAAACTTTTTTGTGCAAGAACCCATGGCTAGAATCATAAAATTGGACAAATCATGTTTCTGATCATCTTTGAAAAATCATTGGAATTGACTCCTTGAAGAAAGAGATTTCAAAGATGAATAACCATACGTTAAAGATGAAGAATCCACGAAATTTTAGTTGGAAACTTCAAAACCTTAGTCTTCTTCCTTAAGCTTTTTCGAGAGTTCTTCAATGGAATTTGAAAAAGAGAGTGTTCTTGAGAGATTAAGAGAATTTTGTGTGATTCTTGTTAGGGACATGTAATTCTGGTCTAAAACTGACTTAATATCTATATATATACGTACCATAGGTTACACTAAAGACCTTCCACTTAAATTACCTAAAACGTCCCTCCTAATTCGACTACAAATAGGAGAACATTTGACCTAGCCTAATTCGGGTTGACCATGATTTTTAATTAATTAAATTGCCAATTCAATTAATGAATGATCTAGGGTAATTAATAAAGTACCCCTAAGTCGTTAGGAGCCTAACTAACTCTTTACACCATCCTAGGTTAGGTACTAGGTTGTCTCTTACTTGACTTAACTGAAATTTGGAAATTGCGTGGTGGTTTCGGTTTTGTCCATTTAAATTAATTAGTTAATTTGATAACTTAATTAATTAAGTATCCTAGGGTAATTACTAAAGTACCCCTAAGTTGTTAGGACTATAACCAACCCTTTTGGACCATCCTAGGTTAGGTAGTAGGATGTTTCTTTGGTTGGTTATTCGTTTAGGTCACCCAGTTAGGTCTTAGGGATTCGAGCACCCTAGTTATTTAATTTTATTTGGTCCTAGGTTATTTATTTAGTTATGGACGTTGGTTAGGACATAAAATCAGTTAGTAGCTTGGCCCCACGTGATCCTACACGCTTGCCACCTAACCACCCTAGCTGATTTGGTTGGGGCTTGTCTCTTGGCCGTTGGTAGCACATGTGCTTGCACATGTGTTGCCGTGTACTTTCCCCACCTTGCACTCTGGAATGTTCACTACTTGTTCAAGGATTCTAATTATGTCCTTGGGCACTTCTTAATCTACATGGTCATTTTAAATGATCATGTGCTATGGTACCTAGGCTTGACACTTGGATGCCTCGTACCTAATTTGTGTGATCTATAAAGGAAAAAATTTAGCTTAGGGTCTTCATTGCAGGTACAATTTATAAATAAGCTTGGATCGGGGAATTTGAACTAAAGTGTATTTTAAGTTTTGTTAAGACTTAGAAATATGCTAACACCCTTAAGCCAATATTCTCCAATATCCCCAATATCACTCAATATTGGGCATTGGGATGCCTATGTACCCTAATACCTATTCTTAAAATCTATTAGGCTCTTCAATAGACAAGTACATTTTCTAGAATGTTACATTCATAAATCAAACCACACTAAGCTTTTTGAATTGAATTAAATTGGGTGTGGGCTGCAGAACCCAACACATAGAGATCTCACATACCTAAAAGGGATCACCCTGGATGAAACTCTCTCAATGATCTTGGTAAAATCTTTGTGTTTTATCCTTTCTCCTTGTTCTCTTATGTCTTCTCTCACGCCCTAAGCGTATGCAATATTCTTGAAATTGACTTAAGGCTTCATTTCCCCCCTAATAAACCCTTCCAAAAATAGGAAATAGTCGGGTGAAAAGAATACTTTACCCTTACTAAAATCTTGATTGAATTCTCCCTAATCAAACAACCCAACTTCCGAAAGGCATATCTAAGTCATACAATATTGAAATTTTGCAAACTCGGCGGCTTTGGAAAGATCTTCCTAAGAGATTTCCAACAATATAAAGAACTAACCCTAAATCCTCCTAAGATGGGAGTTATGACCGTTTGAAAAAGACCAAAAACATCACTTTTACACTTGGGAAATTTTTCAGATTTCCCTATTTATCCCCAAAAATTATTATTCTTGGTTTCTTATCTTATTATTAGTTATTTCAAGTTATGAGATGTTACAATATCTCACCCTTGGGAACATTCGTTCTTGAATAAGAACTTTTTCACTAAAGTAAGGGTGGTAACATCATTGCAGCACTCAACAATAAAAACAAATAACAACCACCTTACACATAGACTCATAAAATGTTAAGAAGAGAATTTAGTACCTTGATCTGCAGTCTCTCCTTATTCGAAGAGATGTGCATATATCCTCTTCATCTTTCAAAGTTGCTTCTTCAACAAACTGATTCCTCCTATGGACTTTGACTGGTGCAACTTCCTTTGTTCTCAACTTGCGAACTTGATGATGCAAACTTTGAACTAGAATCTCCTCATAGGACAAGTTATGCCTAATCCCAACATTCTCAATTGGCACAATTAATGAAGGATAACCTAAGAATTTCTTCTACATAGACACATGGAATACCAGATGAACCGTTTCTAACTCTTGGGTAGCTCCAACTCATAAGCAACGTTGCCCACTCTCTTGGATCTATAAGGTACAATATATAGGGGACTAAGTTTCCCCTTATTACCAATCTTCATAACACCCTTCATGGGTGAAACTTTCAGATACACCCAACCATCTACCCCAAACTCTAACGAACTTCTCCTAATATCTCTGTACAACTTTTGGTGATTCTGTGCCGTTTTCAATCTTTCTTGACTCACTTTCACCATTTCCATAGCTTAGTGAACTATATATGGTCCTATTAACCCTTCTTCACAAACTTTGAACCACCCAATAAGAGATACTCAAGCACCTCCTCCCATAAAGAGCCTCATATAGAGCCATTTGTATGCTCGAATGGTAACTGTTGTAAGCAAACTCAATGAGAGGTATGTGATCATTCCAACTCCCATTGAAGTCGATAAGACAATCTCTCAAAATATCTTATATGGTCGTACGCTGCTTGTCGATTTGTATGAGAATGAAAAACAGTGCTTATGTTAACCTTTGAATCTAAAGCTTTCTCGAAATATTTTTAAAACTGTGCAGTACATTGTGCACCTCTATTTGAAATAATGGATACTGGAACTCCCTGAAGTCTTACCACTTCTTAAAGGTACAACTTAGCATAATCCTCAGTCAAATAGGTAAACTGTACTAGCAAGAAACGGTCTTACTTTGTCATTTTATCAACAATCACCCAAATAGAATCATGCTGCCTGCGATATCCTATGATAAAGTCCATGTTAATCGTCTCTCACTTCCATTCTGGAAGTTCTATAGTTGGAGCCAAACCTTCAGGCCTTGGTTTCTCTACTTTCACTTGCTGACTATTTGAACATTTGGAAACAAACTCAACAAATCTTTCTTCATGCCTTCCCACCAATATCTCTCTCTCAAATTGCAGTACATCTTGGTGGAACCCGTATGGATGGAATATCTAGAGCTTTGAGCATCCTCCAAGATAATCTCTTGGAGACTATACACCTTTTGTATACATAATCTACCTTGGTACTTCTACGCACCATCTTCCCCTTGTTCAAAAGCCAATACCTTTTGCTTATGAACATTTGCCTTCGAATCAAGCAAAAGGGGATCTTGGTCTTTTTTTTTCACCTCTGACTCTAATGAGGACTCAACCTCATTGGTCACCACTATTCCTCCTTCTCTGAAATCCATAAGTATGACTCCCAAACGTGCGAGTCTATGCACATCTTTAGATAACTCCCTGTTTTCTTCTTCAACATAGGTTGTAATCCCATGAATAACCTGCCTAAGGCACGAAAAACTACATTAGACTTACCTGGGTGGTAAAGAATACTCGTGTCATAATCCTTGAGTAATTCTAATCACCTCCTCTGTCTGAGATTTAGCTTCTTCTGAGAGAACAGATATTGGAGGCTCTTGTGATCAGTGGATATGTCATTCTAATCACCTCCTCTATCTGAGATTTATCTTCTTCTGAGAGAACACATATTGGAGGCTCTTGTGATCAGTGGATATGTCAACATAAACACCATATCAGTAGTGACGCCAAATCTTTAAGGCAAAAACTACAGCAGGCAGTTTTAAGTCATGAGTAGGATAATTCTTCTCATGAACCTTCAACTGTCTGGAGGCCTTAGTTATAGCCTTGCCATTCTTCATTAACACAGAGCCCCAACAAACTATTTATGCATCAAAATATACCACGAAGCCTTGAGTATCCTCTAGTAAGGTCAAAACCGAAGCGGTGGTCAATCTCTTTTTGAACTACTGAAAGATTTTCTAACAAGCTTTAGACCATTGAAATTTGACCGTCTTCTGAGTTGGCCTGGTAAAAGGAGATGGGATAGATGAGAATCCTTCAACAAACCTTCTATAGTAGCTAGCCAAAACCAAGAAACTTCTAATATAAGTTGGAGATGTGGGTCTAGACCAACTCTAAACTACTTCTATATTCTGAGTTTCAACTCTAATCCTTTCACCAGAAACAATGTGGCCTAAGAATACCATAGACTTTAGCCAAAACTTGTAGTTGGAGAAGTTGGCATATAACTTTTATCATCCAAAGTCTGTAGAACAATTCTGTTGTGACTATCATGATCTTCTTCATTCCTTGAATAAACCAGTATGTCATCTATGAAGACGATGAAAACCAGATCTAAATAAGTTTTGAAGACGTTGTTCATAAGATCCATGAATGTTGCAGGTGCATATGTTAACCTAAAATACATAACCAAAAACTCATAATGCCCATATCTTGTTATAAAAACTGTCTTTGGAATATCATATTCCCAAACTTTCAACTGATGGTAGCCAAATATGTGATCAATTATTCGGAGGCAAGAAGCATCTTGAAGCTGGTTGAAAAGATCATCTATCCTTTGGAGAGGATAGTTATTCTTGATTGTAACCATATTAAACTGACGATAATCTATACATCCTAAGGAAACCATCTTTCTTTGTTACAAATAATACTGGAGCGCCCCAAGGTGAGACACTTGGTCGAATAAAACCTTTATATAATAAACCTTTCAATTGTTCTTTTTGATCCTTTACATCTAGTGGTACCATTCTGTATGGCAAAATAGAGATAGGAAGAGTATCTGGAATGATGTATATGTCGAAGTCTATCTGTCTTATGGGAGGGACTCCGAGTATATCATCAGGAAAGACTTATGGAAACTCAGTGACTATAGGAACTGAATGAAGATAAGAAATCTCAGCACTTGAATTATTAACGCGGACTAAGTGATAGATACACCCTTTTCAGACTAACTTCCTCGCCTTTAGGTATGAAATGAAATGACCCTTAGACACCACTGAACTACTAGTCCACTCTATGTGTAACATTTCAAAAAATCCAAGACGTGTTCTAGAACATAACATATGTGTCATAAGGTTTAGACACTGTTCTAAGGTCCATTTTAATAAGTATAAGTCATTTAGGAAGTCTATAAACCAAAATGTCCAAGAACGTCCATGACGTTCGAAAACTAGTTCAAGGAGGTGCTAGTGTGCCTTAGCCTATCTGACTAGCTTGTAGGAGTCGGAAAATGATGAAAATTGATGGAAGGGTAACATGTGCTTAAGTTTATTCATTGTCAAACCGTCTGGGTAAGAATTCCCAAGGACAAACCAAGGGCCCTTGAGAAGGAACCTTGCATTTTAGGGTCAAGGACTGCCTGGGCAGTGTGCACCCACGAAGGCAGTCGACGAGGCGTGTGTTGATCGACGAGGAGTTGATGCCATCAGCCGACCAACACTCAGAAAAATCATTGGAGGGCCTCATTTTCATAGTCTCTTACCAATACAACAGATGTGCAGCATGGAAGGGCATAGTGGTCATCAATTGACCCATGATCCGTCGATCGTGGTGTCGTCTGTGGTCACTGTGAATTTCTGCACGTTTTCAAATAGTTCCAAATAATTCATTAAGGGGTTATGTGGTAAGTTAGGGGTCCTTATTAAGTTTATTAACTCCCCATATAAAGACCCCAACCCTGTTAGACTAACCCGAGCTCTCATAACTCACAAACCCAAATTCTCTTCCTTCTCTCTTCTTTCTCTCTCTAGTGAAGAACACCATTAAAGACTAAGCTAGGGGAGGATTTAAGGACTGCAAAGAGTCAAGTTTCACCATCACTATTCATAAATTAACAAGGTATGAGATCTAATTCACCTATAATGCCTCTTTTCTCCAAGTGTTCCATCAAATTGATTTCAAAAGTTGAGTTTTTAAATGCGATTCATCCAATCTCGAAATTGATGTTATGAATTGAATTTTGTATGATTTATTTTGGGTATTGTAGTTTATTTAACATGTATTTTAACTCAATTATGTTATATTTTGATGAATTTTTCTTGTTGTAGAAGATGATCCTTGACCCTTAACCCTAGGTGATGATCTTGATATAAATCGTATTGTATTGGTTCGATTGACTTGTTATTGGTTGAATTTCTACTATATGATGTTTTTAAACTAATTATGAAATAATTAGGTTTATTTATGGTCCATTAATGCTAGTTCTTTAGAATTTTATCTAGGTTATGAAGTATGTTGTGAATTGACCTAAGTTTCTTATCTTAAGTTGTGATCTAGTATTGTATATTGATGTAGTGATTCTTCTAGCCTTATTATAATATTGGTTATTGAATTATGATGATGTTATACCCTAATTGGGTTGAATTAAGAGTTTATTGTAAGACCTTAATGGTGTATTATGAAGGAGACTTGGTAAGTCTTATGATCCCAATCCTTTACTTCAAGTTGTGGTTAATTGTTATTAACTCATGATGTCGTATTGGAAGTATGCCTTATATTAGGATTGATAGGGTGAAAATGGGATGCTCTTCCTTGTCTTTAACTTCTGAAACTAATGATGACTCAGCCCCATTACTTCTTTTTTCTGTGGAATTCATTAGTCTGACTCCCAAGCATGCAAGTCCATGCATATCTTTTGCTAAATCTCTCTTTTCTTCCTAACCATGGGTGGCATTACCCATAGACAACCTACTAAAGGCATCAGCAAAAACATTAGCTTTACTTGGGTGGTAAAGAATACTCATGTCATAATCGTTGAGCAATTCTAACCACATCCTTTATATGAAATTAAGTTTCTTCTAAGTGAACACATATTGTAGGCTCTTCTGATAAGTGAAAACATATACATGGACACCATAATAATAATGACACCATATTTTCAGAGAGAAAACTATAGCAGCCAACTCTAAGTCATGGGTTGGATAATTATTCTCATGAACTTTAAACTGTCTGGAGGCATAAGCTATAACTTTGCAATTATGCATTAATACAACCCAAGCCGACTCTGGATGCATCACAATACACCACAAAACCTTGAGTACCTTCTGGTAAGGTCAAAATTAGAGAAGTAGTCAACCTCTTTTTTTCATTCTTCGAAGTTTTTCTCTTAAGCTTCAGACAGTTGAAACTTTAATATTTATGAGTTAACTTAGTCAAAGGGGATGAAATAGATGACAACCCCTCTATGACTCTTCTATAATACCCATCTAAATCCAAGAAGCTCCTAATATCAGTTGGATATTTGGGTCTTAGCCGATTCTGCACTGCCTCAATTTTTTGAGTATCGAGTTTAATTCTCTTTCCAGAAAAAATGTGGCCTAAGAATGCAACAGGCTCAAGACAAAACTCCCACTTAGAGAACTTGGCATACAATTCTCTATCATTCAAAGTCTGGAAAAGCATTCTGATATGACTAGCATGATCTTCTTCATTCTTTGAATAAATTAATATGTCATAAATGAAGAGGATAACAAACATACTGAAGAATCAATTCATAAAGTTCATGAACGTTGTTGGTGCATTTGTCAAACCAAATGTAATTTCTCACAACTAGAAAGAACTAGAAGGAAGTGAAAAATGTGGAAATAGCTAATTTTTATGTGTAAATTTTTCTAGAAAAAAATTTAAGTTAAACTGAGTTTTTCGTCATTATCTAACGACATTTTCAAATGAGCCAATATTTTTGAAACCTGCCCATATTTTAGAGGGTTGGGTGTGATATTTATATGGGTAAAATATGGGTTGATACCCATATTCAACCCATAAAATATGGGTAAAATATGAATTAGCTAAATGGGTTAAGTTTCTAACTTTTATTCACTAAAAATGTGTAACTTCTCTTCCTTTTTATGTTATTCAATAAAACTAATTATTATTCTCTATAATTGAAAAGTTGAAGTGTTTGACCCTCCAAATATATATATTTCAAATGTATATTTCTTTTTGTTAATTATAATTATATTTTATATTTGTTTAATATTATATTAGATAATAAATAATAGTATAAAATAAGCAAATCATGTATCAGTATTGACATTGCTTAAAGTGCATTAAGCATGTTTTAGTCCTAAAATGCAAATATTCATTTACTTTGAAATTAAAATATTTTTATCTTGTTATTACATTCAATTTTATATTGAAAAGTTATATGATTTTTCTTATTTATTTTTATAATACAATAAAACTAATGAAGCATTTTCAACATTTTTCATCTAAAAAAAGGCTAAAATATTTTTTCCATATTGAACTCTTAAGTAAAGTACTACTTATTGGTGAAAATATGGGAAATGTGGGTAAACTAGTATATTACCCAACTCATTTATTACTCAATCAATTTTTACTCATATCAAATATGAGCGGGTTAAATTATTACCACTATTTTGTATTTTGTTTGGTACAAATTAGGACCTATGTATAGTCAATCCATGGATTAATTATACCTCGGCACTATAGGATATATTATTAATACTTTCCATATGGAGGTATTAGTAATGCACATGATATTATACCATGTGATAAGTATACGCAAAGACAAAAATATTTCTGAAGTCATTTTAATATTTTATTTATTTTCTTGTGTTTACATTTATATTTGTACTAGTAAATTTATTTAAATAAATTAGCTTCAAAATTATTTAGAGAGGTTGTTTGTTACTAAATAAATTTAATACAAATCAATATGAATTTGAAATGTGACTTGTTCATTTGGATATGAAATTTGTGATATAAATTGAATATATATATATATATCATAGAGTTGTTTGTTACTAAATAAATATAATACAAGTCGATACAAATTTGAAATGTGAGTTGTTCATTTGGATATGAAATTTGTGATATTAATAAAATGTGAGTTGAACAATTAAAATATGAGTTGAACAATTATTTGTATATTGAACAACTAAAAATTTATATACATATTAAAAGTACAGCTTGCAAATTTTATGTGTAAATGTAGATGGTTTTTTTAACGATAAGGAAATCTTGGATCTGATCTGAGTAAACATAGACATAATAAGTAAATGATCAAATGTTCATTCTATTATTTTAGTTTTTCAATTATTTTTGTTGGAAATGTAGTCTAGCATAACGATTTTAATAACTATCAAAAATCACTGGTCTTCCAATTGATGATCAAAATTTTGAGTTTCGAACTTTCCTTGTAAGTTTTAACTATATCATTATGCTAATAATCTAAGACTGAATATGCAGATTTTTTAAAGAAAATTAATTGAACTTCAAAAACGGAAAAATAATAAGTTTTGGTCTATTTTATATTTTCCTTTCCATATTACTACCACAATTTTGGAAAGCAATTAAAATCTAGCACACTATAAAAGACAAAGCTAGCCTCATGTATTAATATCTTCTTCATAGATTTCTCCATTTTATTTTCATATATTCAGAAAAGCTCATAACTCTTAAGACTAGCGATAATGAGTAATTCAAAACTCAACTAGTCTGTAGTTGTAAAGTTAGAAGTCATCAAGAGCTTTGTACAAGACATTGATTGTACTTTAATTCCCTTGCCTATGTTGATGGCAAAACAATGGAAAAAGTCATAAATTATTCGAATAAACATTCGGAGGAAGGTGTTACGGAAGTTCAGTTAAAGAATTTTGATCAGAACTTCCTGAAGATGAGCCACTCAGAATTATTTGATGTTCACTTGGCTGCTAGATATCTTGATGATAAGCAATTGGAGGAGTTAATAATCCAACAATCTTTCGATAGAATCACAGGGAAAACACTAGAGGTAATACGTGATGTATTTGGTATCGTGAATGACTATACACCAAAGGAACAGGAGCAGGTCCATAGATAGAATGCTTGGGCTTTAATTAATTTTATAATATTTCTTTTATTTCCTTAGTTATATACTATTTTATTTTTATTTTATTTCTGTTAGTTGTATCATTTGTTGTTCCTTTTGGAGAAATAGTATTCGGTTTTCAATGATTTATAAATTATGTTGGAAAGAAATTAAAGCTAGTTATAATATTCGAAAAAGAACATTCATTCAAATGGTGGAAAAATGAATTTGATATCTTAAAAAGAATTATCTTAATTTATTCTTTCAATAAATTTGTGTTCTTTTCTTTCAAAGCATATCCAATAGACATGATATGTTTTCTTAATTTATTCCCATAATTTGAAGTCTAGAAAGCCTCTTACCATATATTTTTATTTGAAGTTACACATAAAACAACAAAAATGATTTTTGGTACTCGAGAATTCTCCTTTGGAACACTATTGAATTTGCAAAAGTAATTTTGAGAATATCTAGTTAAATTACACTTTCAATTTATATTTAGAAATATTATAAAGTATCTTTTTATATTATAAGTATTTAAATGAAACAACAAAAAATAGTAATAATAATGTAAATTATATGAAACTTCTTAAAATTCTTACTTGATTTACTAAGACAATTAGCGCAGTCATAACTTAACTTCGTTTTCAAAATCATTGAAGCAACATACATACACCATTGAACTCCTCTAAGACAATTGGTCTGGACATAATTTAATTTTCTACATTGTCCATCCAAATAAAATTAGTTGATTTACTACGTTAAATATCTAATATATTCCAGACTACCTAGACAACTGAAATTGCATGATTTTTGACGTCCAACTAAATTTCATATAATTAATTAAAAGCAGATGAAAAATCATGAAATTCCTTTAATACAATGTTATATTATTTAAATGTCATTTTAGAACTAAATAGACTATCAATATTCTAAAATTGATTCTAATGTATGTGTATGACCCCGAAAAAGACCTAAGTTAACTAGATCCTAACATGTTTTTATTGATTTTATAAGGTACTAAATATGTCTAATATATGGTATAGAGGCAGTAGCTAAATTATTTGGGGTGTTGGAAGTCAAACGTCAAGGGACGACCAAGACCTTTGACGACTAAGTCACCTAAATGTCTAAAATGTGACTCTATGTGTTTATGTGTGTTTCATGGTGTTTAAATGTTCTTAATAGAGTTAATATAGCATGTATAGGCAGTGGTTAAAGTTTAGTGAAGTTTGGAGGTCAAATGACCAAGAACGTCCAAGGCGTTCAAGAGATATGCTTTGAGTCGACCTTGTACGTCTAGGCGTGTTTCATCGAGTTTTACGTGTTTGTTTTGGATAAAATTCATGTGAGAGGTTTTAAAATTATATAATTTTATATTTGGGTTGGAAATTTCCGTGAAATTATCCCCAAGGACCATCAAAGTGGCCTTGAGGAAGGACACAAAGTTAGTGTGCAGGCTGTCCGAGGCAGACCCTGGCGACAGAGCAGTCAACGGCCAGTGGTGGCTGTGACGCTCCGTCAAAGGGTCCTTTAGTGAAGGAAATATCTAAGGGTGAAGAGAGGAAGCTTTTCCAGCCACTGTTGCCATCGACGGAGGCCTGTGACGACCCGTCGAGGTGGTGACGCCCCGTCAAGGCAGGCGTCGCGCGACCTGTTCTCCTGTGCAGGTCTGCTGCTAACCAATTCACCCCACTTTTGAAAGAAGTCATGGACGGTTATTTAAGGGTTATTTGGGTATTTTAATTAAGTATATAAAGGGTAATCACATGGAAGACCTCATTCTTCAAAATCATAAACCCAAAACACTTAGAAAATATCTCAAAACCTCCATTGAAGTCCAACTTGAAGAGGCAGCTTGGTGAGGGGTTTGTGTGTCAAAATTCTTCATCAAAGTGAAGAATTATCATCCTTGAGGTATGGCTTTTGATCGTTGAAACTCGTTTCAATAAGGATCCCTACTCTCAACATTTTTTTCAAAGTTTTCTAAAGTGAATTGTCCAATTTAATGATTCTACCATGGGTTCTTGCTTAAATGATTTCTATAAATTGAATTATGACCTAATTGATATTGTATTGATGAATTCAATTTAAATTACCTATAAACCCATGCAAATTGATGAACCCTAGTTTTTTTACTATAATGTGGGTTACTTGATATTAAGCTAATACTGATGAATTGTTATGTAGTTTCTTATGGGCTTTCTAATGATATAAGAATTTGTTATCTAATTGATCCTAGATTGTTAAACTAGATTGAATTGATAGAGATTTCATTAGATTTTATGATTATTGCTTGAATTTTTGGTTATGGCCTTGGGTAAGAGCCTTGTGATGTTGAACTGGACGATTTAGCATTGAATTGAAGTGTGATTAAGGGAATGAAGGTATTCTTCCCGGATTTCTTTAATTTTATAGTAATTATACTTCGATTCTATTGTAATTGGTATAATCCACTTATGCTGGTGGTGTTATGTGTTTTATTTGCAATTGATGTGGCTTTGTCGGCATTACTTTATGCAACATTATGAGCATGACCTTATTGGAAACTACTTGAAGTTATGTGGCTATTTGTGTAGTTTGATTATGTGAAGCATGACATTATCTATCTACATGTGAAGTTATATAGTCATATATTTATTCTTCTAGTAATGTTTCCTTAAGTGATCATATTAGACTTTGACTTGACATTTTGAGTATAGTGTAAGGTTAAGTCTTGGTTACTCCTACTTGAATTTATGTGTTTATGTGGAGTATATTAATGATGTTATGATTATATATACGATAACTTGAATATGTTAGGTTGTTTTAGAGGTGTTTCTAGAATAACTTGTACTATGTGTTAATAGTGAAGTATGTGATATCTTGTCCTAGTTGATTTGTATCTCTTGCTTGATATGTATATGGTTATGAATATATGATGTCTTGATTTAGGGTGTTATAACTCTTAGTCTTGAATGTATGAATGACATGTGACTTTAAATGATGTTATGAGAGTCTCTTATGTGCAAACCTTGACTTAAGGGTAATTTAAGATTGATTGAAGTGTAAGTCATAATGGTATCCTTCAAAGTAAAGAAATGATGGACATAAGTTTAGTTGTCTGGAACGACATCATATTAATCCTTAGGAAAGCCATCATGAGCTTCTTGTCTCCATTGTGAGGTATCCCTAATGGACCTTCCTTGGTAGGGTAAATGTGATTGGGTTATGAACTAGTTAAGGAACTTTTTTGTGTGAACCTAATGTATGAATTACTCTATGAGAATGAAGCTCGCACCGAGTGTGTGTGGTAAGGGGAAGTAGTTATAGTAAAGTATGAGACTAGATTACAAAGTATGCCCTTCATATTCCTTAACCATGTGCCTACATGGGATGTGTCTAAGTTCTACCGTTGGCAAATATAACAACCTCATCGGATTAGGATAGAACTCCAGATTCCATGTAGAGCTATCATAGTCTATGCCGTTATTGCCTATTCTCATCATATGGAATACCTATTAGCATTTGAGGAGTTTATGAATTTAAGGTGGTGGTATGGGACACTATCTAGACATTGCACACTTGAGTTTGAAGGTGTTATATTGAGTTCTTAGGTCTTGTCCAAGACCATTATTAATGTCCTTTATGTGATGTATGAGTCTCAATGAAATAATGTACTAATGACTTATGTTAAGGAGAATGTAAATCAATAAGTACTAATCTAAAGTGACTTAAGGATTCCTTAGCTAAAGTGTGGAGAGGGTATAAGGGATGATCTCTTCATGTCTTATCTTTGGAAGTCTTGAGTATGACGCTAGTTAGGGAAGTTTGTTGATTTTGTGGACATGATCTAAGCGTTAGTTAGTCTTAAGGACTATTTAGGCAATGTTGTAGAGGTCACTATGGAAGTTATCTTCTTGATTTACTTAAGTAGGTCTTTTGATAGCCTTTAGGAAGAGTATGTCATATCATCTATGTGTTTGTGATTCATGTGAGCATGATTTTATATTAGGGAGTCTATAGGATCTCTAAAGTGTGTGTGTAAAGGATTGTATGGGCGGTCGATTCACAACTCACTCAAGTGAGACTTAGAATTCACCTTTGCAAGAAGAATCTTACATTGATGTTTATGATTGCTTTGTAAGTATGTATGTGACTCATTATAGGTAATCTTAAGGGTAGTTTAGGCCCACTAGAGAGGGTGTATGGGCGGTCTCTCTTTGTCTGACTTAAGTGAATCTTATGATGACTTTAAGTGAGGAAATTACATGCTAGAAGTAACTTATGCGTTTCTAAATTGATTTATGATGTTATTATGATTAAAATTATGATTTTTAAATGAAAAGATGCATACTTACAATAAAGTCTGTTTTCATGATTTTTATGCATATAGCCATACTTAGTACATGTGGTTGTACTAACTCCATGATTTTATCTATCTATATAGTTCTTGGTAGGTGAGGAGCTTTGAGAAGTGAAGACTTGGACTTAGAAAATCGTTTGAGAGAAGTTCAAGTACGTCCTCACTTGACTCGAGGGCATATATGTCTTTTATGTTTTCATTCAAAGTATTGGAATAGGCTAAGTATTGCTATATTTGTATTATGAAGTATGGGCCATGTCTTAAGTATTCTTGTTTCTTAAGATGATGAGATTGAGACTTCGTATTTCCTATTACTTTTATATGAAAGAGATTTTTAAGACTATATTATTTTTTGTGAAAAGTTTTAATTCCGCTCTACTTTTCACTATGTATATGCAATGAATGATATGAAAGAGGCTTGTCTAAGAAATCCGAGAGTTTGACGACGCCGGTTACAATCCAAGATTGTACCCTAAATTCTAGGATATGGTTTCGGGTTGTGACAAGCTTGGTACAGAGCATAGGATGGTAAAAGTGATATTAGGAATCAAGAAGTCTCATCAATTCACGTCTAGTAGAGTCTTGACCATCGGTATGAGTCGCAACACATCTATGGGCGAGAGGCTGTAGGACGATAGAGTTTTTCTTCATTTCTACTCCTATGTCGTGCGGTATAGTAAATGTTATGATTATCCTTCTTATGAGTTTCCTTGTGTTTTCTAGGAGATGAATACTAGAAGGATGGCCGATAGAAGGTTGGAAGAGGAGAGAGTGAATGAGGAGGTTCCCTCTCAAGTTGAGCAAGTTCCTCAAGGTGGGAAGGAGTTCAAGGTGCTCAAGATGCCCAAATGCCCCCACAAGGTGATCTTATTCCTAATGTATAAGGAGGTATTGAGGTTCCGAAGATGTCTAATAGGGAGATTAGAGAGGCTTTGATTGCTATAGCCCGAGCCGTTACTATGCAAGTTAATTTGAATATGATGCCTAGGGTTGTAGAGAGAACTATGACATCTAGGTTGAGAGATTTTGTGAGGATGAATCCTCCTATCTTTCTTGGATCTAAGGTAAATGAGGATCCCCAAGATTTTTTTGATGGAGTGTACAAAGTTTTGAGTGCTATGGGGGTTACATCTAGGAAGAAGGCGGAGTTGGCTTCGTATCCAGTTGAGGGATATTTCTCAAATTTGGTACACTCAATGGAAGGATAATAGGCCGAAAGGATAGGGTCCTATTGAATGGGAAGAATTTAAGGAAGCTTTTCTTTGTATGTACTTTCCCCGAGAGAGGAAAGAAATTAAGGTGGATGAGTTTATCAATATCAAGCAAGGCAATATGAGTGTTGAGGAGTAATCTTTGAAATTCTCAACTTTGTCTAGGTATGCCCCTTCTCTTGTGTCCGATCCAAGCATGAGATGAGTCGTTTTGTAACGGGGGTAACCAACTTAGTGGTGGAAGAATGTCGTACCGCTATGTTGCATGATGATATGACCCTAGCTAGACTCATGGCGTATGCACAACCAATTGAAGAGTCTAAGCTTAGGAGGATGGCTAGAAGTTTGAAAAGGAGTGGTGCTAGTGATCAAGAGCAAACTAGGTTTAAGAAAAATGTTCAATCTCAAGGAGAATCTAGGAGTGCTAAGTTCATGGTTGAGAAAGGAGGTGGTTCCAAGGATGGCAAACCTACTTGTGCATATTGTGGCAAGAAAGATTATGGTGAGTGTTTTTTGGGTACCGGGAGTTGCTTTGGTTGTGGTAAAGATTGGCACAAAGTGAGAGATTGTCCTATGATTTCTTCTAGAGGTAGAGAGGGTAATCAAGTTGCTTCTAGTGGTCCAAAAGAAGATGCTCCGACAAAGAGGCGTTTCTATGCACTCCGTTCTAGGGTGGAGAAGCCGGATGAGAAGGAGAGTGATGCTGATGTTGGTAAGTTCTTTTTCTTTTGTTAAGATATGAGTTCCTTCTAAGTGGGGGAGTATGGTTTGCAAATGGGACAGAAGTCCTTGAAATTGTTGTTTGTGCATTATGTTTAGGTGTTAAGTTGAAATTGAATTTCATTAACTTCTTGCATTGTGAGTTCTATGAAGATTGATTTAACTATAAGAGGTGTATATATGGTGTTACTTTGCATAATAGAATATGTTTATATCATGAATTGTCTAAAATTAGAACTTCTGAAAAGTTGCTTTAAAATGGCTTTAAAATCCACTATTGCTTTAAGACTGCATGCTGCCATATTTTTTAGAAAAATGACTAATTAATTAGTTTGCCTAAAACTATTGTAATGTGGTTAGAACTAATTTATATGAGTAGGGTATTGAGCATAAAATGAGTTATTACTATTTGGACTGAAGAATGTGAGTTTTGTAGCATAATGAGTTATAAAATTGTTTTCTAGTTTCTTATTGTGTTGTGAATATCTTGACTTTGTGAAATTGATGTTTTCTTTTGATTATTTGTTGTATGGAATGGTTATTAGCTGCTAATTTAGTCTCTAATCTTGGAAGTGTTTGGAGAGTGGCAAGTGTCAGTCGAGGACGAATGTTGTCCAAGTGGGGGAGATTGTAAGACCCCGAAAATAACCTAGTTTAACTAGATCTAAAATGTTGGTATTTATGTTATAATGTACTAAATGTGTCTAATATATGGTATAGAGTAAGTAGTTAAAGTATTAAGTGTGTTGGAAGTCAAACGTCAAGGGACGACCAAGACGTTTGACGACTAAGTCGCCTAAATGTCTAAAATGTGATTCAATGTATTTATGTGTGTTTCATGGTGTTTTAAGGTTCTTAATATAGTTAATATATCATGTATAGTCAGTGTTTAAAGTTTCGTGAAGTTTGGAGGTCAAATGACCAAGAACGTCCAAGGCGTTCGAAAGATATGCTTTGAGTCGACCTTGTACGTCTAGGCGTGTTACATCGAGTTTTACGTGTTCGTTTTGGATAAAATTCATTTGATATGTGTTAAACTTATAGACGGTCATATTTAGGTTGGAAACGTCCGGGAAATTATTCCCAAGGACCACCAAAGGGTCATTGAGGAAGGATCCAAAGTAAGTGTGAAGGCTGTCCCAAACAGACCCTGGCGACGGAGCAGTCAACGGACAGTCGTGGCTGTGACGGCCCATGAAAGGGTCCCGTCATGAGGGAATCATCCAAGTTTTAAAGAGGAATCTTGGCCATCCACTATTGCCACCGACGGAGGCCTGTGACGAACCGTCGAGGTTGTGACGCCCCGTCAAGGGCAGGCGTCACGCGACCTGTTCTCCTGCGCACTTCTAAAATAAGTCATGGACGGTTATTTAAGAGTTTTTTGGGTATTTTAATGAAGTATATAAATATTAATCACATGGAAGACCTCATTTTTCAATATCATAAACCCAAAACACTTAGAAAATACTCCAAAACCTCCATTGAAGTCCAACTTGAAGAGGCAGCTTGGTGAGGGGTTTTTTGTGTCGAAATTCTGAATCAAAGTGAAGGATTATAATCCTTGGGGTATGGCTTTTGATCCTTGAAACTCATTTCATCAAGGAGCCCAACTCTCAACATTTAAGTTTTCTAAAGTGAATTGTCCAATTTCATGATTCTACCATGGGTTCTTGCATAAATGATTTCTAAACATTGAATTATGATATAATTGATATTGTATTGATGATTTCAATCTAAATTACCTATGAACCTATGTAAATTGATGAATCCTAGTTTTTGACTATAATGTGGGTTACTTGATATTAAGCTAATATTGATAAATTGTTATGAAGTTTCTTATGGGCTTTCTAATGATATAAGAATTGTATTCAATTTTTATCTAATTGATCCTAGATTGTTAAACCTAGATTTAATTTATAAAGTTTTCATTACATTTTGTGATTATTGCTTGAATTGTTGGTTATGGACTTGGGTAAGGGCCTTGTGATGTTGAATTGGACGATTTAGCATTGAATTGAAGTGTGAATAATGGAATGAAGGTATGCTGCCCGTATTTCTTTAATTTGATATTAATTATACTTCAATTCTATTGTGATTTGTATGATCAAGTTATGGTGGCGGTGTTATGTGTTTTACTTGCAATTGATGTGGCCTTGTCGGTGTTACATTATGCAACATTATGAGCATGGCCTTATTGGCAACTACTTAAAGTTATGTGGATATTTGTGTAATTTGATTATGTGTAGCATGAAATTCTCTATCTATATGTGGAGTTATATAGTCATATATGTATTCTTCTAGTTATGTTGCCTTAAGTGATCATGTTAGACTTTGACTTGACATTATGAGTATAGTGTTAGGTTAAGTCTTGGTTATTCCTACTTGACTTTATGAGTCTATGTGGAGTATATTAATGATGTTATGATTATATATACGATTACTTGAAGATGTTAGGTTATTTTAGAGGTGCTTCTAGAATGACTTGTATTCTGTGTTAAAAGTGAGGTATGTGATGTCTTGTCTTAGTTGACTTGTATCTCTTGCTTGATATGTATATGGTTATGAATATTGATGTCTTGATTTAGGGTGTTCTGGAATGTATGAATGACATGTGACTTTAAATGATCTTATGAGTCTCTAATGTGCAAACCTTGACTTAAGGGTAAGGTTAAGATTGATTGAAGTGTAAGTCGTAATGGTATCCTTCAAGTAAATGAATAATGGACTTAAGGTAATTTGGATGGAATGGAAACATATTAATCCTAAGGAAAGCCATCATGAGCTTCTTGTTTCCATTATGAGGTAGCCCTAGTGGACCTTCCTTGGTAGGGTAAACGTAATTGCTTATGAACTTGTTATGGAACCCTTTTATGTGAAACTAATGTATGAATTACTCTATGAGAACGAAACTAATACCGAGTGAGTACGGTAAGGGAAAGTAGTTCTAGTTAAGTATGAGACTATAATACAAAGTATGCCCTTCATATTCATTAACCAAGTGCCGACATGGGATGTGTCTAAGTTCTACCTTTGGCAAATAGAACAACCTCATCGGAGTAGGATATAACTCTGGATTCCATGTATAGATATCATGGTGTATGTCGGTTATTGACTATTCTCATCATATCATTTGAGGAGTTTATGGATTTTAGGTGGTTGTATGGGACGCTATCTAGACATTGCACAATAGACTTTGAAGGTGTTATGTGGAGTTCTAGGTCTTGTCCAAGACCATTATTTGAATGTCCTTTATGTGATGTATGAGTCTAAATGAACTAATGAACTAATGACTTATGTTAAGGAGTATGTAAATAAATGAGTACCTAATCTAAAGTGAGTTAAGGATTCCTTAGCTAAAGTGTGGAGAGGGCGTAAGGGATGATATCTTCATGTCTTATCTTCGGAAGTCTTGAGTATGACTCTAGTTAGGCAAGTTTGTTGATTTTGTAGAGGTGATCTAACCTTAGGAAGTCTTAAATACTATTTAGGTAAACTTGAAGAGGTCACTATGGACGTTATCTTCTTGATTTACTTAAGTAGGTCTTTTGATAGCCTTTGAGAAGAGAATGTCATATCATTTATGTGTTGTTGTATTAAGTGAGAATGATTCTATCTTAGGTAGTCTATAGAATCTCTTAAGTGCGTGTGTAAGGGATTGTATGGTTGGTCGCTTCACAACTCACTCAAGTGAGACTTAGGATCACCTTTGGTAGGAGGATCTCATGTTTATGTTCTTGGTGTCTATTTCGATTATAGGTGGTCTTAAGGATCATTCTGGTGTGCCTAGAGAGGGCGTATAGGAGGTCTCTCTTTGTATTACTTAAGTGATTCTTAGGATAGCTTTTAGTGAGGTAATTACATGCTAGGAAGTGTCCAAGATAAAGTTAAAGGACTTCACTGTACAGTGAAGGAACTTCACTGTAACAGTGATATAGCTCATTATAATGTTTTCCTAAAAATGTGAATAATTGCTTGAATGATTTCTTATGTGTTTCTAACGTGTTAAATGTTGTTCTTATGCTTATAGTATGATGTTTTGATCAAAATTCATGAAAATCGTGTTATTTACTGAATGTCCCTTTTTCATGGTTTTTGCATGACTTCCATACTTAGTGCATCTAATGTGCTAACCCCTTCTTTTCCCTTTTGACTAAAGTGCAGGGAATTGAAAGTCTTGATATGCCATGGAGGATGGATAGGTTTCTAAGGGTTGAAGATGAAGTATTGGTGAGTCCTCATCGATTCAAGGACAATATCCACATGATTCTTTTATTTCTTCTATGGGCTTAGTCTGAAGTATTGTATACTCCAAAGTATTGATAATTCAATAAGATGTTCTAAAGGCTTAATGTTTAAAATGAAAGTCTTCCACTTGTGTATTGATTATGGAAAGAGTTCTTCGTTACTCATTTACAATGTTTTATTATGCAATGAATGATATAAGTTGCTTTAATGAGACTTCTTGAAATCTCATTTTCCATGTGGTAACTCAAGGAGGATGTAACTTCTAAGGTGTACTTGCAGGTCAATTACATTAGGTCACCAGGCTATAAGTCTCAAGGAAGTTTTTCAGGCACCAAGACTTACCTCACTTGACCTAAGTATAGTAAGAACCATCTAGGCGAGTAGCTCATAGGAAAGGAAGGATGCTTTGAGTGCGGTCAGTCTGGTCACAGGTTGAGCGATTGATCTTCTAGACAGGGTCAAAGATGTAATAATGGTAGAGATCAGTGTACAACTTCTGCAGCACCAGCAGGTCACCCAACTCAGCAGAGTAATTCATACTGTACAGGTGGCGGTCAGCGCCAGAACTAGTTATATGCTCCTCAGGCTCGCTAGGATCAGGAAGTTTCTCCTGATCTAGTCACTGGGACGTTACGAGTCTTTGATCTTGATGTTTAATCATTGTTAGATCTAGGGGATACTCTTTCTTTTTTAACTCCTTACATAGCAGTCCAATTCAGTGCTAGTACAGAAACTCTCTTTGAACCTTTCACAGTCTCTACTCCAGTTGGTGACCCACTTATAGATAGACAAGTATACAGAAATTGCCCTGTCATAGTCTCTCAGAGATTCACCTCAGTAGATCTTGTAGAGTTAGAAATGGTATACTTTGATCTCATTCTACGCATGGATTGGTTGCATTCCTGTTATGTCTCAGCCAATTTTAGAACTAGGATTGTTCGTTTTTTCATTTTCCAAATGAACCAATCTTCGAATGTAAGGGTAGTACCTTAGCGCCTAAGGGACAATTCATTTCTTACCTTAAGGCTTGAAAGATTATCTCTAAGGGTTATCTCTATCATCTAGTTTGAGTTAAGGATTCTAGCTCTGAAACCCCAACTCTCGAGTTAGTTCCAGTAGTCATTGAGTTTCCAGAAGTGTTCCCAGAAGATCTTCCTAGAGTCCCTCCCGAAATGGAAATCGACTTTAGAATTGAACTCCTTCCTGATACCCAACGTACTCCGATTCCTCTCTACATAATGGCTCCAGTTGAGCTTATGGAATTGAAAGATCAATTGAAAGACCTTCTAGATAAGGGATTTATCAGACCTAGTATTTCCCCTTGAGGTGCATCAGTGTTGTTCATAAAGAAGAAAGAGGGTTCTCTTAGAATATGCATTGACTATAGACAGTTGAACAAGGTCATAATCAATAATAAGTATCCCATCCCCAAGATTGATGACTTGTTTCATCAACTTCAGGGTGCTAGTCATTTCTCAAAGATAGACCTCAGATCGTGTTATCATGAGCCTAGAGTCAGAGAAGGTGACATTCAAAAGAGAGACGTCAGGACTCGGTATGACCATTATTAATTTGTATTTATGTCCTGTGGACTAACCAATGCTCCTGCAGCTTTCATGATTATGATGAATGGAGTGTTCAAATAGTAATTGCACTTGTTCGTTATCATCTTTATTGATGATGGCCTCATTTACTCTAGGAGTGAGAAAGAATATGTGTGTCATCTGAGATTTGTTCTGTAGACTCTCATAGATCGCCATTTATTTTCTAATTTTAGCAAATGTGAGTTCTGGTTGCAATTCGTTGCTTTCCTTGGTCACATTGTATCTAGCGAGGGGATCCGAGTGGATTCGCAGAAGATAGAAGCAGTAAAACAATGGCCCAGACATACCTCTGCTATATATATAAGAAGTTTCTTAGGTCTAGAGGTTTATTATAGAAGGTTCATGGAAGGATTTTCATCCATAGCCTCATAATTGACTAGGTTGAGTTTAAAGATGGTCAAGTTTCAGTGGTAAGATGATTGTGAGAAAATATTTGCAGAATTGAAACTTATATTGACTACAACTACTATCTAGACTCTATCAGAGGGTTTAGATGGTTATGTGATCTATTGTGATGCATCAATAGTTATCATAGGTTGCGTGTTGATGCAGCGAGATAAGGTTATAGCTTATGCTTCTAGACATCTTAAGGAGCATCAGAAGAACTATCTAACTCATGAACTTGAGCTTGAAGTAGTGGCGTTTGCACTCAAGATATGGAGACACTACTTTTATAGTGTTCATGTAAATGTGTTCACTGACCATAAGAGCCTTCAGTATGTGTTCACCCATAAAGAGTTGAATCTTCGCGAGAGAAGATGGCTTGAGTTCCTTAAGGATATTATATAAGTGTGCATTATCATCGTGGTAAGGAGAATGTAGTAGTATATTCTCTTAGCAGATTATATATCGGTAGTGTAGCCCATGTTGAATAAGAAAGGACGGAACTAGTGAAGGATGTTTATAGACTTCCTCTCTTGGGAGTTCGCCTTATGAGCATATAAGACACTGGTGTAAAAGTTCAGAATGGGGTAGAATCTTTTTTTCAGTGGAGGTTAAAGAAAAGTAAGACAGTGATCCAATCTTGCTTGAACTTAAGGGTGCAGTCCATTATTAGAGAGTGTAGGTTATCTCCCAAGGGGGGAGATGTTGTACCTCCCTACCAAGGTAAATTGTGTGTTCCTGATGTGGGAGAGTTGAGAAGGAATATTCTTGCAAAATCCCATAATTCCAGATATTCTATACCTCTAGGTACCGCTAAGATGTACTGCGATCTGTGAGAAGTCTATTGGTGGAATGTCATGAAGAATGATATAGAAGATTTTATGAGTAAATTCCCCAATTGATATAAAGTCAAAGTGGAACATCAGAAACGTGGTGGTATGACTCAAGAGATCGACATTCCGACTTGGAAGTGGGAAGTGATCAATATAGATTTCATCACAGGGTTACGTCAAACTCGACAACATGACTCCATTTAGGTAATAGTTTACATGATCACTAAGTCTTCTCGCTTTTTGGCGGTAAAGACTACAAATTCGACAGAGGTCTATGCCAAGCTTTACATTAATGAAATTGTGATGTTGCATGGAATTTATTTGTCTATATTCTTAGATAGAGGTCCTCAGTGTACCTCTAATTTCAGGATTTCAATTTAGAAGGGTCTTGGTACTCAGGTTAACCTTAGAACATCATTTCATCCGCAAACAAATAGATAGGCAAACCATACTATTCAGACCCTAAAGGATATGTTAAGAGCTTTTCTAATTGGTTTTAAGGGTAGTTGAGATAATCACCTTCCTCTTATTGAGTTTGCCTACAATAATAGCTGTCATTTCAGCATTCAGATGGTCCCTTATGAGGCACGGTATAGGCGTATATGTAGATCTCTTTTTGGTTGGTTTGAAGTAGGTTAAAAGCTTTAATAGGGACAAATTCAGTCCTTTATTCTATGGAGAAAGTTCAACTCATTAGATATAAACTTAAAACAACCTAGAGTCGTCAAATTTCTTGTGCAAATGTAAGGAGAAGGGAACTAGAGTTCCAAGTTGATGATCGGGTTTTCATGAAAGTATCACCTATGAAGGGGGTGATGAGATTTGGCAAGAAAGGGAAGCTCAGTCCCAGATATGTAGGCCCTTACAAGTTCTTCAAAAGGGTTGGAAGGTGGCATATAAGTTAGAGTTTCCAGTAGAACTAGCAGCAGTGCATCCAATCTTCCATATCTCTATTGAAGAAGTGTGTGGGTGATCCAGCCTCTATAGTACCATTAGAGAGTGTGGTGGTGAAGGATAGTGTTTCTTATGAGGACGTACCAGTTGAGATTCTTCACTGTCAGGTTTGAAGGTTGAGAAACAGCGAAGTCGCTTCAGTCAAGGTTCTGTGGAGGAGTTAGTCCGTAGAATGAGATACTTGGGAAGCACAAGCAGCCATGA
Organism: Solanum pennellii; assembly: GCF_001406875.1. Lineage (NCBI taxonomy): Eukaryota > Viridiplantae > Streptophyta > Magnoliopsida > Solanales > Solanaceae > Solanum > Solanum pennellii. The sequence goes on from NC_028642.1 coordinate 4,100,627, forward strand.
AAGACAAGTATCCTCACCTCTTTCATTCCGATTCTAGTAGTCAAGCTTGAGTTAATAGTTCCTCTTCAGTTTTTCAGTCATTCATGCGTGACTTCAGCTTTAGAATCATGTTCCCTCAGTTTGTACTTGCATTTTTAGTTTATTTGCATGTTCCTGGAACTTAATTCAGTCAAAACTTAGTTCTCAGTGTTTAATGGTAGGGATTATAACTCTCTCCCTCTATTTCAGCTAGTTAAGTCTTCATTCGAGGATGAATGTTCCCAAGGCAGAGATAATGTAACACCCAATATCCAAAAAAGACCACAAATCAACTTTTCAGAAATTTGCAGGTGCAATTGACAGTTACCATCGTATGATCGTAGTCTGATCTACAACCCATACTGTGCATCATTGTTTTACATTGAAGTTCCCCTACAACTCAGCCCAAAAATCGACTATGTGACGATCCACAGACAGATCTACGTTGTGTAAGTCAGACTATGGTTTATAGACTGTGTCCGCGTATTGAGACTCAAGTTACCCAGCCTCTGACCTTAACTACGAGTGACCACCACCGACCATCATTTGATCTAAGTTCCGTAGGTCTAATTGTAAGTGAGCTTAGCTGTTAGTTAGGGGAATTTGTTGATAAGGTAAACTCCAAATGTTCATAACATTTAGCATAAAATCAATAAGGTGCTTAATGACCTATGATATGATAGACAATTGAATTATTTTTCCATAGCCACTGAGTTTGCTAAAATCCTACCTCCGAGTAAAATTTTGTGCCCATTTTAGTGAAGGACATTTGAGCAGACCCAAAAAAGGGTCTGTCGATTGAATGACGGCCTGTCAGTCCAGATCGTCGATTAGTCCAACAGCTAAATTTTTTGGGTCTTTTTGTCTTTTTCTATTTTGTTTAACCCCTAAGATACATTGTTTAAACTCTAAATCATGAGATTTTAGTAAGTTTAATTATAGAAACATAACCAAAACTTACGTAAGTCAAAATCATTAATCAAAACATAGAAAATTAGAAACATGAGAGGAGAAAAAGTCAAGAATCCTAGTTCAAGAATGCAGCAAGGTTCCATAAGTTCCATCCCCAAAATCTAAAGATTTCTCCATGGAATTAATCACCAGGTATGTGACATTTAGCTAGTAGGTTCCTTTCACCCATTGGGTCCCTAGTTTTCAGTCAGATTCTTGACTCTCTTATCATGATTAGACCTACAGTTTTTACAACTTCAGCAAATTATCATGAATTAGTTTGTTATATGTTCCAAATCAGATTACCATGTTATTACTAAGATTATTTCATGAATTTCAGAACCCTAGCTATGTATTCCTTTAGTTATTGAATTACACATGCTAGGTCAGATATTTCATTTACTTCAGATATATACATGTCTCAGTTATATATGCATTATAATCAGATTAAATGTTACATTCTCAGTTTACATGTTCAATTTTGAGCTATCCAGTAATTATAGAATTTAATCATAATGTCTTAGTCACGTAATTCATTGGGAAAAGCATAATACCGAGTTGGACTAGGGTTCAGCGTACCCAATTAGTCTTAGAACTACTAGCCAAGTAGGTTGTAAGTCCCCTCCATGGGCATAAACTTAGTGATCATGCCAGCATGCCTTTATAACTCTGGCAGGTATATTAGGTCCTCTCGTAGGGCGTATACATCAGAATCCACATTTAGCTCATGTGGTTTTATTATCGGTTATTTGTAGCTCCACTGTTCAGTCAGACTCTATTGCATTAACCATATGTACAATTAAGTTAGGAATAGTCTCAGCATGTTATAAATTTGGTCAGTGCATCTAGTTAGTTCAGATTCATTTTATCATGTTATATTCATTATACTTGCTTTTCTGCTTGTTCAGTTACGTTTTATTTTAGCTTTACTCTATCTTGCATGCTCTGTATCTTTCATGCATTGACACATACGTGCACCACATCTTCTCGTGATGTATGTTCAGGCTCTCAGCATCCAGATCATGCTTAGATCAATTCCCAATCTCCAGTTCAGCAGAATCAGTGGTGAGTCCTCATTTTTAGGACAATAGTGACAAGTTCATTTCAGTATCTTAGTTCTTTAGTTTCATTTTTTGCAAGACTTAGATGGTGTCTGTCCCAACATTTCTAGTCAGTTTCAGGCTATTTTCATATATATTTAGTTTCAACTTAGTACTGAGTTAATAACTTCTTTGTATCAAACTCATCAGTTTTCATATATCTCAGTTTAGCATATGGGTATTTCCCCTCTTTTCATCTTTAATATGATTCAGATTCCGCATCAGTTTATTATCTTTAGTATGCTCATGATCATGCCAACAGGGTGAGCTTGGGATCACTTGTGTTCCTAGGACCCGTGTCCGCATCTCGGGGATAGCTCCGGGTGTGACAAAACTTGTAGTCTATCACTCAAAAACTCTTCATATGCAGCAACTAAAATTGCACAATGTCTGCATGGTATATCATCAATTATAAAATATAATAACTTTCTTCTCTTTCTTTTCTCCTTCTCTTCCTCTTTCTTTTTTACTTTCTCTCTCTCTCCTTCTCTTGCTCCTTGTCCTTCTTCTTCTCCTTATCCTCCTCCACTTTCTCCTCCTCATCCTTCTCCTTATCTATCTCCTTGCCTTTTAGATTTGAGTGTGATACTGGAACAATAATCATTATTATTTTCCCATTAATTATAGAGAGTGACTGGGAAATAGATTTTTTTTTCAACCTCCTACACTTCAAAGGTTGTGAAATCTTCTTAGATGTATCTACAACAATATTATAAATCATTTCTCTAAAAATATCAGTGAGTTTTTTAACACGACTAGTAAAATAATCATGTTGCTGCTCACATTCTTCGCATAGATAAAAATAGCACTTGATGTTAGAAGAGGAAGCAACACCAATAAAAGATTGAGTTGTTGTCATGGATAAAACTTCTTGTATCATTTCAACTACAAGGTAAATAAGAAAAGGTTGAGATTTTACAATTCAATATAAAATAATAATAAATTATGTTGCCACAGTTTGATATTATGTCGCCAGAAATTAACATTATGTTGTCTGTACCTACTGTTGCCACAAATGAATTTTCTGTTGTCACATATGAATCTTATGTTGCCAAAATGAATTTTCGGTTGCCACACATGAATCTTATGTTGCCACATATCACCATTTTGTTTCCCTAACGCATATGTGAAATGTTCCAACATATGACAACTTGTTTGGAATATGCACCAACATATCACTAAAATGTGGCAACATATGATACATCTATTAACAAATAAATATATGTTGGACAGCTGAACAAGACTATATTTCTAAAATAATAACAACAAAACGGCCACAAAAAGAACAATAAAAACAACAACAACGACTTTTCATTAAATGTTAACAACATATATACATTTCCGTAAAATTAGGGGTTTTTTTGTTTGGTTGATTTTCTTTAAAAACAATAAATAATAGGTACTATTACATCATTATTCTATTAACACATCTATAGAACGATTTATTGTTCATTAACAAAGAATTTATTTTTAGTATTGTTCGAAAATTGTAAAATCATTCAAAAAAAGCAACTTTCCCATTGTAAGTCGAACACAATTTAGTTTAGAAAGATGAGAGAGGCACGACCGGAGATGAGGAGGAAAATAATGGAGATAGTCGGAGAGGAAGATAATGGAGTTAGTCGAATTTTCTGATTTCTAAGGAAGAAGAAGAAGAAAAGAGAGATTTTGGGAGAAGAAGAAAAGAATTTTTTATTTTTTAAATAATTGTTTAGATTGAATTATAAAAGTTTAAAAATGAAGTGTTTTTGTATTTTATAAAAGATAGAAAATTTTGAAAGTGTTAATTTGGTCACGTATTTACTTAATTACGTTTAAAAGAGGATTTGACCATCTCTTGATCAACCAGTCACCAAAAACGAAACCAAGACTTAATTGACACTTTCTTTTAATTTTCTAGCCTTTTCTCTTCGTCGCTAAATTTCTACCCCTCAACAGCTGGAAATGGAAACCTCCAAGAAGCTCAGAAGCACTTTGATAAAAGTTCTAACTTAACAAACGTCGTATCATGGAATTTCCTTATCAGTGGTTACTTCAAAAACAGCTACATTAAACAAGCAGAGTGCCTGTTCGACTAAATGCTCAAAGAAATATTATTTTTTTGAAAAACCATGCTCTCCTTGTAGCGCAATGACAACAATCCGGAGAAAGTAGACAGATGTTTTTAGATATGAACATATGTAGAGACATGTGACCTATGAGCTCACTTTCATGGTATGTGTTAGATACTTCTTGCATTTTTTATTTCAAGAATTTGATCCCTTAGCTTCATGATTTCGTGCTCTGTTTAGGGATAAGCGTCAATTTGTTTGTGGGGTCTGCATTGGTGAGGGGTTATGTTGATTTAAATGATTATAGAGGTTTCGGTCGAGTTTTTGATTAAATTATGGACAAAGATGTTATGCTATGGAATGTGTTGATTTTGAGTTATATGAAGTTTGGGTGCAAAAGTGAGGCTCATAGGGCTTTTGATCAGACCAAGTAGCTTTAGGGTAGACCCTATATTTTTATTACATAATATATATATCTATATTAACTTGTGAAGACGGTTCAAATGCTAGAGTGGTGGTTCGAAGCCCCTTTAATCCGAATCACCCTCTCTTTTAGAACTCCAAACTCTTAATTCTGGCCTCGCCTTTGAGGTTTTTGTTTTTTTTTTTTTTTACTTGGAGTACTTTGATCAATTGGTATATTAGAACAAGAAGCTTAATGAAGCTTGATTCGTTTTTGGTGAGATGAGTGAGAAAGATGTGGTTTCTTGGATATCAATGATAAGAGGGTATATGTAATATGGAGATTTTGAAAGCTTTTGAATTGGTTAAGTTGATATTGAACTCGAGTTCTCATCCTAATTATTTTACGTTTTTTACTGTTTTAGTTCTGGTAGGCTATCAAGTTCATGCGTGCATCTTGAAGTGTAGTTTTCCTATTGATGCCATCTTGTTGACCTCCCTTGTTGACATGTTGCTAAATGTGGAGACACTGAAGTTGCTTTCTGCATTTTTGAGTCAATCCTGCAAGAAATTCGGTAGATTGGAATTCAATCATCGGAGGTTATGCAAGACATGGGTTTGCAGAGAGCAATGCAGGATTTCGAGAGGATGATGAAGAGTTCTAGGATCACGTGGCTTGCACTCATTACTTGAGCTCGGAGAAATTGCAGCAAATGGTATCAACACATTGGATCACGACCATCCTGCACTATACTCGGTGCTTTCCAAAATCTATGGAGACAAAGGAGTATGCAGTGATCCTGTGACAACTTACCTGTTTCAAAAAGAAAAAGTGTGCAGTGACATAACTGGTTTGGATAAGTTGATGAACAAATGGCGGGCTACAAAGCAGAAGGCTCCTTCCATAAACTGAAATGTTTGTCTACTATGAGGCAAGTAGCTTTCTACACAACAGTTTCTTTAAGAAACTATTAATAACACAATGATCTTTAATTTTTCCTTTATAGTATCTTAATTTTCCTGTCCAATAGAACATAAATTTTTAGAAATGAAATCATATGCGGTATAGAATGTGAGTTGTTATGCCAAATATATTTTCATTCACAATTTTTTATTAAATAGACTACAAAAACAAAAATTAAATACAAATTCGTTGAAGAGACAATTGGTGTAGAAACTTATTTAGCAAGAAACCATTGAATGAGAAGTTCAAACACCCCAATATATGAAAAATAATGCAATTGGTGTTATATGTAAATGTTGAAGTACCAGTTAGGAATTTATAAATATTATTTTCAACACTAAAAAATAATGTACTAGTGAAACCTTCATCTTATTTGAGCATTTTTCTCTTATAACTTAAACTGTCAAGGTTTCTAAGTAGATTAAAAAAGATAAGATATTCTATTTATTTGTTTGAATTTGAATCATGATAGTTCATCGATACAATCACTTCATTAGTTGTTAATTTACATTATTTGATACTCATTAATAAACTATTACTATGTTTATATGTAATCAAGAGTGATTTGTCAACATGAATGAGGTTGATCAAAGTTGCAACTTTTGGAAATATTTTTTCTTTTATTACTACTATATACAAGGAAGTCTAGTTTGGTAGTTTGCACATGAATTTTCTTGTCTTTTATTCAAATTGAAATTTGTAAGACCATGCATATTTCATAAATTTAAGAACTTCAAGGACTTTTTATATGCTACTAAAATGATGTTGTCATGAAAAAAGGTAATACCGATCCTACAAAGTATATTTGTATATTGAGATTACTCAACTTGTTACTAATAATATTTTACCTTAAAGACATTATTGTAACATTTTCTCAACTAGAAAATTAAAATTAGTAGAGAAACTAGATCAGAAATAGATTAGAAAAAATATACGAAACATTTTTCTTAAAGAAGAATTGTTGTAAATCTATGTTTAAAGAATCTTAATGATTCCAACAAACTTTGTAGAAACACGAAGTAACCAAAGTTTAATGAACCAATGAAGAATTGAAATAAACTCACAAATTTAAAATCTGTAACACATACCAGAATTCGGAAAAACAGAAAGAAGATCAAGCCCACTGAATGTACATTATCCCCTTAAGGAAATTATTCTCCTCTAGTATCCGTGGTTTAATTTGGAATATGTCCTCCCAGGATAGAATGATCTCAATCACCACTGTACTGATACCCAAAACGTTGGTGTCAGCGAGCCACTAAACGGCAGTAAAGTAAATTAGAATATTAGATTTAGTAGTAGTAGAAGAATTCAAGAAATTCTCTTCTTAAAATGAGAGGAAATCCCTCAAATTATAGAAAACAAAGGGTAGTGCGAAAAGATTCTTGTTGTGCTTTACCAAAAAGATCACAAACCTTTGGAAAAGTCACAATCGTTCGAAAAGGTCGTCGCCTTCCATAAAAGTCACAATTTTCCATCAAAGTCACAACTTTTCATAAAAGTCACAACTTTCATAAAAGTCACAACCTCACACCTTTTCATAAAAGTCGCAACTCTTCATTTTCCAATCACACCTTTTAAATCCCAACAAAACTTAATGTACATTAGGATGTTAGACAATATAATTTACTAAGAGTCATTATAGAAACATACCTGAATGCAATACCGTGGAAAGTGATTTCTATGATAATGTCTGTAGGTATGTTTCTATAACGCCTCTAACTAAATTATTTTGTTTAAGATCTTGACATACATTAGGTATTTGCTTACAATAATGTTTTAAGGTAAAATATTATTTGTGACAAGTCTAGTAATATTTTCATGTAAAATAAAGACTTAATATACGAATGTACTTTGTAGGATCATTATTTCTTTTTTTATGACAACATAATTTTGAAGTTCTTAAAATTTATCAAATATTCAAGGTCTTACAAATTTATTTTTGAATAAAAGGACAAGAAAATTGATGTGTAGATTACACAAGTGGATATTCTTTCTTGTATATAATAGTAATAAGAGAAATTATTTCCAAAAGTAGCAGTATCGATTCACCTCATGTCTAATAATGATTCACTTCTGATTACATAATTTTTTTTAATGAGTATCAATCAATGTGACTTAGCAACTAATGAATTGAGTGCTTCTAAATAGGATGTCTAACCCTTTAAATTTACTTAAAAGCTTTGACAGTTAATGTTATACTTAGAAAAGCAAAAATGGTAAAATTTTCTTTTTTTACAATGGTAAAAAGATCAATTTTATCCTTTGTTATGCTATTAATTTAAAATTACTCTATCATTGTCTAAATCTTTCAAATATATTTCACCTCTATTAAGTGTTTTTTTGGGGTTAAAATGACATAATTATTTGTTGAAAGAGGTCATGTTGTGTATAGTAGGATAAGTTGAAGTCTCAACCACTGAATGACTTAATAAGTAGCCATCACAAATAGGTAGTTTCCTATTGTACATAGTTCCACACATGTTGATATGGCTGAATATATAGGTGGAACTATCAAAATAGTAGGGGTTACAAAAGACTGGTAATTCACTCCTTCCTTCTTCAATAGATCAGTCACTCAATTATGCTATCTAATGATTGGTGCTGATGCTCCTCATTACATTTGAGATATCTGCACCCACAAGAATGTTAAAAGAATGCATATATCATGATTTTGTATATTTATGACTTCTAGAGAGTTGAGATTGATTTTAATTGGGGGGGGGTGGGGGGGGGGATTGTACTTAATAGCTAGCATGATCCTTGTAGAGCTTTGAGCTCTTCCACTATGGAATTCATGTGATGGGCCTTGACATTCAATCCAACATCCAATCACCTCTATGGTTTCTAATAATCCCTCCGATTCTGCCAATACAAGGTTTAAACATGACAAAACCATTAGTATTAAGCATGTAAGTCTCAAGAGGAGCGGGGTTCCATTCGAGAAGGATTGTGTGGTTGTTGGGATCTTGTGGTCATGTAGGAACTAAATAGGAAATTAATACAAACAAATAAAATGGAGGGGTACATGTTTTGTTAATTTTCATCTTTTCCAAGTTACAATTTTCATTTAAGATGTGGGTTTATTCCTCTTACTTGGAAAGGTTAAGATTAATAAGAGTTATTTGAATTTTAACACATGGGAATATTGTGATTTCTTTTAGGGCGTGTTTGGTATTGATGGAAACTGTTTTCATGGCAAATGTTTTCCAAGAAAATCTTTCCTAGAAAATGTTTTCCTGGGAAACAAGTAAATGTATGACTTATTTTTCACATATTTGGTTGGTTAATAGAAAATATTTTTACGAAATAATTTTTAGTGTTTGATTTATGAATGAAAAACATTTTTGAGAAATATGTTTTATTTTTACTAAAGCAGAAAATAATTTTTGAAATTGAAAATATTTTTACAAAAATTAGTTTTTTTTTGTGGGGNGGTGGGGTGGGGTGGGTGTTGGGGGAGGTAGGTGTGAAAAAATAAAAAATTGTAGGAAATCTTTTTTTTTAAGTGGGTCGAGAGTAGGGGTGAAAAACTAAAATTTTGAAGTTGAAAATCTTTTTAAAACAGATTTTATTTTTTGTTCTTTTTTTTGGCAAAAGTATTCATTCCCCCTATACTTGAAGCGTTTTATTCGGTGTACACCTAAATTTTAATGCATTTTAATTACCCCCTGAACTTGTTTATTCATCCAACGTGTACACCTTTTCTGTCCACTGGCGTAGAAACTAAAATCACACTCTACAAGGCGCGTGAGAGAGCGATTTTTTGCCATATCATAAAGCTACAACGGTAATATAGGTAAAACATTTGTTGTTCTTTAATATTTGACTTATTTTAAGGATTTTTATCTCTCTATTCTTAACTATTTATTCGTCTTTATCCGTTCTCCCTTTTAAAATTTCAAATTTATTTCTCACTTATTTTGTTTTAATTGTTATTGCTAAATTCATGAATTATAATAGGAGACTTGTTTGTTTATGTGGGGCTCCTCAAATTCTGAAAATTTCATGGACAAATGGCAATCCCGGATGTAGATTTCTCGGTTGTAGACACTATGGGGTATGTATTGTTACTAATATTTTTGCTTTTTATTTTCCAACTCCGCATTATGCAATTTTTTATTTTTTTAACTTTGATTTTATAAAATGCAATCCTCATTCAGAATTCTTGTATGTTTTTCGAGTGGTATGATCCTAAATTTCCGACCCAGGTGAATGTTATAATTTTGGGTTGTTGAAGAAGACCAACAAACAAGAAGAACAGCTGAAGTGTAAATGGATGTTGAAACTGATTTTGGGTATTAGTTTGATATGTAATGTGATATTGTTCTTTTATTTAGTGTGTCGTTGAAATTTTTTTTGTGAATGCAATTGTTATTAACGCAAGATTGTTTGGTTGTGAGTTCTCGTTTTGTGGATTAGTTTGGGTTGGTGTTCTAGTGATGTATATTTTTGCTGATTAAACCTATATATATGTCTTTGTGTATGCTCAATTGACTTGTCCTTTTTCATAAAACTACAATTACATGTAATAGGTAATAGGCATAATATAATAACACGAAATAATAACATGAAAGCTTTCTTGATCATCAAATAGAAACATCATAGTGTTTCATTATTTCAACCAACAACCACAATAATTTAAGTTAACCACCAAAACATAAAACAGACACTAATTTAGGGTTGGTTGAACAACCACACAAGCACCAAAACACAAATCAATCACTACTTTAAGTTTGTTTGAACAACTACACAAGAACCAAAACTCAAAACACACTATTTTAAGTTTGTTTGAACAACCATACAAACACCAAAATAAAAATAGTCACTAATTTTAGTTTGGTTGTTACAACCACACAACTAAGAAGTTTTCTTTGAGGTGATTTTCTCTTGGCTTGTGCCCTTGTTTGAATAACACTTTGGACTTGAAGTTATCTTTGAGTCATGACCTATTCGTCTTTCCACTTCAGTCCCTTGGTAGGTTTAAAATCAATATCACCTGTCACATGAGCATAACTCACCATACTTGTATTAACCCTCCTACTGCTAGACAATCCTTGTTGCAATATTAACTACATAGTTATTGGGACTCACATTTAAAAGGCAAATATAATTTTGACAGTTTTATAAGACACTTACATTAATACACGTCTAGCCAATATCAGCAACAACTACACCCTGTCCAACAACTTTTGACCTCTTCATATAAACATTTCCTGCACCTCTTCTTGTACCAATGTTGTTGTTGCTTGTATCAGTCTTACTGGTGCTTGCTCTTTCATAGTGACCTCTACCCCTTTCTTTCCCAGTGATGGACTAATGTGAGTGGAAAAATAATACAATAAGAGATTAAATTAATAAGTAACCTAACATAATTTATATAAGCAAATCAGTATGAATGTAACTCTTGGGTGGGTGTGGGTGTAGACTTAGGTTTAGGATTTTTTGGACAATTCCTCTTGTTATGATTTGGTCCTTTGCAAATAGAACATGTCATTATTGTCCCAATTCTTGGCAACTTTCCAGCTTTTCTCACTTCACTTATTTCTCTTTTTCTGTTCTTTGGTGGCCTACCATGCATTTGTCTTGCCTAAGGTAATTCAACTAGTGAGTTTCTGCTTTTAGGCTACATTTCCATGTTTGCGATTGGTTTAATGAAATGAGAATATCTCTTCAAATATGTCTCTTTTCTATATCAGCCAGAAATCGCTTGTGATGCATCCATGTTCAAGTGGTTCATTGTTGTTATACCATGTTCACATGGGATACCTTTTAGTTCCCAAGATCTGCAACTACATTTCGTTTCCCCAAGTTCACAGTATGCTTGTATACCCTTTCTAACACTTCAAATCAAACATCACCATTCCATTAAATGTTGCACTACGTTGATCTTGTTACATTGGTATTGAATACCATAATATCCATCAAAGATATTCCATCTGTCCATGTTTCAGCAAATTCTCTTTACTTACTCACCCTATTCATCACCTTAACTCTAATTTTTTCCAACATAGTTACAATAGACTTCTTTCTAGGTCCCAAGATCCAAGAACTGAAACTCTCTGCCATGTTTTTATCGATACTATCACACTCTGAAAATGATTGGAGAAAAGTTTTGAACCATGTCTCCTTGTTGTATTTGATAAGGTATTCAACAATACCTGTTCCTAGCTTGGATAGGGCATTTATATTGTACTTAAATTATGCATCAAATGTTGGTTTAAAATAAGCCCAAACATTCTTCCTTCTCTCTATGCCTCTAAAGTTTTGTGACCAATTTTATAATATGTGTCTAGCACACATTCTGTGCTCACATTCTGGAAATAGTTGATCTACAATAGCTATTACTTGTAGTTGCAAAGCAAAATAATAAGGCAATACAGTTAAATCTGATAAAATTAAATTAAATATAAACAAAAGAAAGATAATCAATTACCTTTTGCATATCACTAATGATAGTGAGTAGGGAACCATACCCTAGATTAAGAGCATCTTTCAGAATGGTCATGAACCATTTTCTATGTCAACTTGCTTTCAGTATCAATTACTGCCCATGCTATTTGATACATTTGGTTGTTTTCATCCAGCAACATCTAGAAAAACTTGACCCTTACAAATTCCTTTTAGAAAACACCCATCCAGCCCTATACATCTTCTGCATCCGTATTGGAAACACTTTTTCATAGAATCGAAACATATATAAAATGTGTGAAATTCTTTCATCCCATTTTCTGATTTTGAATCTTTAAGCTTCACAACACAAGTTCTACCAAGATTTGGTTGGAGTAACATATCCCTATACTCTAAGATTCTTGTAAATTCTGCCACATGATCCCCCATAATTTCCTTTACAATAATTTTTATTGTTTTTAAACAAACTGCCTTGCCTACATGAACATTCAATCTTTCCTCAATAATTCTTGTATTTCCCACCCTTTTATACTAGGTTGAGAAATAATCCTATATCTCAGATACTTACATAAGAACTTTGAATTACATAAAATATTATTGGTGGTCCTGGTACATTTTTGCCCTGGGTTGTATGTCTTGATAGTAAAGTTCTCACTCCTCCCTTCCTTGCTTGCATACAACAACCATGGAAAACCACTTTTACACTTACTTTAGTACTGTCATTCACATACTTGTCTAATTGAAATACTTTTTTTATAACATATTTTGTAATTGCTTCTCTAAATTGTTTTACACTTTCAATTACCAGACCACACTTCCATATAACAACATCACAAAAATAATCATATATCACCCTATAACTTTTATTTCTCCCTCTTAAACTCCCTCCTTCAAGTTCATCATCAGAAGGCTCTTCTTCATCACTATGAAACATATCACAGTCAGAACTCTCATAGTATGGCTCATCCTCTGTTAGCTTACCCTTCAAATTATTTTTCCCTTTTTAATATCCTTGTACCCTTCATCAAGTCCAACTTCACCTAAAAACCTTTCGTATTTTACTTCTTCTTTCTCCTCCTACTTTCTCTAAGCTTTCTCACAACCTCCTTAAAAATTCTCAACTCCTCATGCACATCACTTCCCTAGTCAATAGACTGGCCAGAACAGACAGAATAATTGTCTATGTCTTCCTCTGCATTTTCTTGGGCACTTGGCTCAACTTCTTCTTGAATAGAATGTTCAGTTTCTTGGTGGACAGTTGGTTCAACTTCTTCTTCAGTATTAGTCCAGTCTATTGAAGAATAATAATCATCACTTTCTTGTTGGACTCTTGAAACCCCATCATTCTCAAGTATTTCAGTCGCTTGAAAGGCATAAAAGGAACCTAAACCTAGATCTAGTTTTTTGGCTGTGCAGTTAAAGATTCGACATGTGCATTATAAGAATCAACTACTTGACTTAAACATTTACTAATTTGACATTTACTGGGAACCACATCCTCCATAATAGTGTCATCACACACACAAATATCTTTTAGGTACCAATCATGCATAAATAATTCCATGCTACAAATGTCCATGTAATTTTTCGATATCACCAAATCATCCCCTAGAGATGGAGCTGCATATGTTTTTGCTAAATTAGTAATCCCAAATGACTTAGCATAATCTGCAAGTTCAGGAGTTGATAAATGATCTTCATTCACATTCTCTACATATTCAGTCCTACCCCCAACATATACTGGACCTACCTTACTCACCAAGATACCCCCTAATTTGAACCTTAAATTGAGGTACTTAGTAATCATAGTGTCAACCTATAACCATAATAACAATCAATATATTGTACAATGCAAGCAATAAAACCAAAACATAGACAATAACACCAAAACAAAAGCAACAAAAAAAATAATTGGTACTTAGTAGACATATTACTCAACAGCATACAATAGGCAGCCTACACAATATACATAAGGGAATTATAAAATACCCCACCATTAAACAATACCAGAAACCCTAATACTTAAGCCTTAATTTTACTAAAGAGCTTAATTTTTTAAACTGATTACCAAAAACCTTAATACTCATGCATGCATAAGGTGAACAACTCAAAATAATACATTCATTAAGTGAAAATTCTAGTTGAAAACTATCAGACCCCTAATCGGAAACTATGGCGAAACCCTAGTCAAATCAAGGCTAAAACCTTAAAAGAAAAATAGGGCAAAATATGAATGAAAAAGTAAAGTAAACAAACAATAACACATCAAGACTTCACGAAATATAGTGTATATTCACTAACTTGGTAACAATTTCAAACAAGATTAAAAGAAAATCGACCAATCGACCAAACACTTCACGAAATCTAGAAAGCCTTTACTCCAAAAATGCAACTTACCCAAATCTACCCTTTAGTCTATCGATTAAACTTGCCAAAAGTTTTGCACTTTATCATCGATTACACTTTTTAGAATCGGTGAGAGGTTTAGAGCAAAGCTTCATCGAGAAGTTTTAATCGATGTGAAGGTATGAAAATTGGCCCTGAAGTTTTAATCCAGGTGACTTATATTTATCTAAAAGGCAAAATATTTATCTAGGTGGCAAAATATTTATCTAGGTTTCATGCGCGTGTAGACACGGTTGTAGTGATCGGACAAAAAAGGTGTACACGTTGGATGAATAAACGAGTTCAGGGGGGAGGGGATAATTAAAACGAAACGAAATGAATACTTTTTCCTTTTTTTTTTGGTTGGGGGATGCCTGGGGGGG
>NC_028642.1:4115970-4170747 GCF_001406875.1 Solanum pennellii
GTCCGTGGTGATAAAATAAAAATTTTCAATTGAAAATACTTTTTTAAAAACAATTTTTTTTGGAGGGGGGTGGAAGGATTGTCGGGGAGAGGGCGGAGTGAAAATATAAAACTTTGAAATTGAAAATATTTTATAGAAATTGATGTTTATCAAAAAGAAATGTAATTTGAAGTTTGATGAGAGTTTTGGAAAATGTTTTCCTTAACTTTTGAAGGAAAGTCATTTTCCTTAATTTTGAGGAAAATGAATTTATTTGGAAAACATTTTCCAAAACTTTTATCCCAACCAAACATGAGAAAATTGGAAAACGTACCAAACACACCCTTAGTCATGTGAAAACTTTTTACCAGCAGCACCACTTTCTGGCTTGTATATTTTTGAATTTCATTTTCCTTGGAAAGATGGCAAGATAGTTGATCATTCACTTAATTCTTGCAGAGGATTTCAAATCACTAGCAAGCAGCTCCAACTTACTAATCTAACAAGGTTAATGGTTATATTGCTCATTGTATGACTTCCTCCACGGTTGGGGCACAACCATCATTCTCAACACTAGCAATATCAACCAACGAACCTGTTGTTTCGGTTGACTGTCTCCATGCAAACATCAGAGAACCCGACTTAAAGGTTTCTGATCTTTTCAGTCTTAGCAGTCAAAATACTTGGTAAAGAATAAGATGGTGATAGTATGGCCGTTACTACAATAGTCTAAACTACATTTGATGTTCTAAATATTAAAATTTGAAGTTGCAATTTTTGTTCACTCCACTCATGCCTATAAAAAGGACAACTCTTTTCCTTTTCTGTTCATTTCTATTTAGCAATACATTTGAACATGTTTTCTTTCTCTTCCAATTATTTGGTTGGGGTGTGTGGTGCTGGTTGTATTATGTAAGGCATCTGTCAAATAGTACTGACTCCTATGAAATTCTATTTGGATGACACTTCTTTATCTTGAATCACTGATTGTTGGCTAGTAAATATGTTCACAGATTTCATTTTCTCAGTCACATTTTTGGTAATTTTATTCAACAATCACTTTCATTCTTTTTTTCTAACTTTGACTTGAGCAGGTTGCTTGCATTCCTGGAGCACTATTCTTTGATATAGATGGAATAACAGATCAAACTACAAATGTGAGATATCTTTCATGCTAAGTTATTTCTCCTCTGGAAAGAGTGATTTGCTCGACATAATCTTTGCATATTACTATGCCTTCTATGGTTTCGGTTTCTCTTCTACTATACCATTTTTTCCCAATATATGTTTCTACCTATACTGTAATAGATGCTTCAATTAGCCATCCTGCATGCTTTTGAGATAGATTTTCATCACCTTTTATGATAGAAAAGCTTTGTTGATTTATCAGTTGCCACATATGTTGTCGTCCAAAGAAGCATTTGCAGCTGCTGTATCTGATCTTGGAATCAAGAACAAAGATGAGGTTGTTGTATACGATGGCAAGGCCAGTTTTTCTTGCCGTGTAGAACTTTTCAGAACATCTTCTTTCTCCCTCTCTTCGTATTTTCTGATGTTGTGCATTTAATATTATATTGTTTTAATGTTTCTCTTAGATCCTTTAATGTGCAGGTTGGACCTACTTCCTTCCACAACATGTTTCAGCATCATCTTGTCTGAACTCTTGATCAGGTTGGTTTCCTTGATTCCTTTATGCCTACAGCACTTGGTGGTAGTTGCATGTAGCCATGTATCATGAAGCTGATGGTAATGGCAAGAACTTTTTTTGGATAATTGACATTCAGACTGTATTCAAAATTCAATTGCTTAAAATTAGAATTTTTGTTCAGAGAAAGGTAAGTGTAGTATTATATAGTCTCCAGCACAATGTCTATGCTAGGAACATTATTTACTGGTCAAAAAGAGAAACAAAAGGTTAAACATTAACGAACTACAAGTGGACTGCAATTTAGTGGGTATTAGCTTGTGAGCTTGTTGGTTGATATTTGTTACCCTTAGTGCAACTTTGTTCTGCAAAAATCTACCATTAGTATTAGAACTATCACCATTGGAGGTTATTTTCTACAGAATACTTTGATCTGTTCGTGGATTCTGGTTATAGTTTGATGATTGTATGATAATCCAATACTGGAAAAAAAAATGTGAACACAATCTTGTAACTTAACTTAGGTCATCCAGAAAGATTGAATCTTTCAATATATTCTCCATAAATGTATGTATTTTCTTATCAGAATACTTCTAGCTTGGCTGTAGATATGGAGATATGTTTTGTGTTTATTTTCAGGTTAAAAGGAACATTCAAGACAGGACATATCAGCATATAGATGCTCGATGCAAATCTAGGTACTTCATCATATCTGCAAACACATATTTTAAAATGTGATTGACTAATATGCTAATCTTCTTGCTCAACAAAACTCACATGATGACGAGAGTAGATTTTATTTTGAAGCAGTTACAACCCTTGTGGGTTTACTTTTAGATTTTTACTTCTCCATCCTAATTTACGCGACACATTAAGTCTGAAAATGTTTGGCACATGTTATGAATAATAGTGAAGTTTAATTTGGACATGCTATACTCTAAGAGTTCAATTTCAAACGTAAATAATGAGGTTATGCTTTCCTTTTCAACAGTTAGTTCAATATGCAAGTCAAATTGTCTTTGTGCCTTTTTAAATATGTCGTTTGATTAGAGTAATAACTTTTGGCATGTCTTTTCATCTATAGGGCCTTGTTGGATGCTTTCCTTATAAACAATTAGTTCAATATGCTAGTCAAGAGAGGCTACTGTCTTGTTGTATGGTTAGAAAGTCCAGAGTAATAAATTTGGAATGTCTTCCTACTTACATAGTTAGATTGCCGTTATATGAATATGTATTTCTTTCTTATGCTACATTTCCTAATGTGAATGTTGGCATAGCAAACTTGAACATTTTGTAATGTCTGCAAATGATGTACCTTAGTGAGCAGGAAAACAAAGATAAACAAAATTAGTGGTTACCGTCGAGAAAGGATGAAATCTGAAAATGTTGCCATTATATCTTTCCTGACAATGCTCAAGTTTGCCACAGTCATGGACTCATGATTTATTAGGGATATCTCATTACATAATGTGTGAAATAGGCAAGTTGAATTGCTTATATCTGTTCTCTTTATACAACATACCCAATGTAGTTCCATGAGTGTTGTTTGGGGAGGGTAGAGTGTACGAAAAACTAATCCCTACCTTGAGAAGGTAGACATATTGTTTCCGATAGACCCCCTGCTCATGTAAAATATTTTAAAGCAATTTAAAAGGGAAAACAATAGTAAAGTAGACATTTCAAATAGGGAAAGCATTACTTAACATTCAAAAAAGAAAGAGTAGCAATAGCAAAATAATGTGACAATCGAGGTACCAGAAATAACAGACAGCGGTAGAAGTCATAGGCCAAGGAACTATGAGAACAGATACTAATACTACTAGAATGAGAGGAGAACAAGTACACTTCTCTACACTACCACCAGGTCTTTTGCAGGAAAGCGAGACAATACTTAATTACCTACTAATATTCTATCATAATCCGTGATCTCCATAATTTCTATAAAAAGTCATGTCCTCGGTAAGCTAAAGATGTACCATGTCATGTCCAATAACCTCTCTCTAATACTTCTTTGGTATACCTCTCCATGAACCCACCATTGCCAACCTTTCACACCTCCTAAATAGAGTATTTGTGCATTTCCTCTTCACGTGTCTTAACCATTTGAGCCTCCTTTATCTTATCTTATCAACACAGGCCAATCAAATCCTAATCTTATCTCTCTTAATATGCCCAGGCATCGACCACAAATCTTCATTTGCACTTCACATTTTCAGGACATGTGAGTTCTTAATTGATCAACACTCCGCCCCATACAATAGTCGGCCTAACCACCACTAAATAGAACTTGCCTTTTAAGTTTTGGTGTACTTTTATCACACAAGACTCTAGAGGCGATCCTCTTTTTCGTCCTTGAAACACCAATACGAAGTGTGAGATCATCGTCGATCTCTTATTCTTTTGGATTAAATAACAATAACAACATACTCATTGTAATCCCACAAAGTAGAGTCTTGGGAAGGTAGAGTGTATGGAGACTTTACCCCTACCTTGGAGATAGAGAATCTATTTCCAATAGATCCCCGACTCAAGAAAGAATGGTTCTAAGTCGTATGAAATAGGAAATGATAGAAGTGAGAAACAATGACAAACCATTCTATACAGTGGCTACAATTGAATAATATGATAATTGTTGGAGAGTCCCACATTAGAGTAAAAAAGGACATGTGGTCTAGTTATAGGTTTGAGTAATCCTCTCTTTGAGCTATCTTTTTGGGTTTGAGATAAGGCTAAAGCTTAATTTAACATGGTATCAATCAATCCCAATTAATGTTTATCGATGATGAGTCCCTATAATAATTTTCCACACACCAGATGTCTAGTCCTCGATGAACAGTCCCAAGAGATCTTCTTCATCTTCTTCCTGATCTCCAAATGTATTACCAAAACTAGAAGCTTATGTTGGTTCATAAGAGTCTCGCCTGGATAACCTAGTCTTTACAAAGACCTTTATCATCTTTCTTAGGGAGAAAATAGTGTTTTTGTCTTAGTCTTACCCATTGTATTATGGAACTTAGCAAGTTCTCCTCTTCATTTGAGAAGCTCAAACTGGCCACCCCAACCCAAAGGCTCCTGCAAAATCTAGAAGTGAGCCTTTTCATTTTTCCTGTTCCCAAAACCAAAACCTCTATGCACTTGTCATAGCCCCGTAAAGTTGACCCAATGTGTCCATTGAAATCTCCTCATATGAATAACTTCTTAGTGATCGGTATACCTTCCATTACCTTGTCCAAATCACTTCTTGTCATCTTTCCCCAAGCCCGCATGTGGTGTGTACGGACAAACGATGTTCGAAGTGCACCCTCCAATGACTAACTTAATCGTAATCATCCTGTTGTTGATCTTCCAAACTTCTACCACTTGCTCTCTTAGCTCTTTCTCTATTAAGGATCCTGCTCTATTTGTATTCCATAAGACTACTAAGTATAAAAAGTTATACTTGCCCACATCAAACACCTTAGTACCTACCCATTTGGTCTCCTAGGCACTAGCTACACTAATCTTCCTCTTTTTGAGAATCTTCACTAGCTTATGAACTTCCTCATTGAAGTCCCTATGTTCCAAGAGCCCACTCTCAACTTAAAAGATCCCCCATAACCCACTTACAATCCCTGACCCTAGCCTCTGTCCCCGATCGATAAAATAACTAATGAAGGGCTTACATCAAAAGAATCTAATGACCAAAGTGAATAAGGCAGGAAATGAAGCACAACTGAGTAATAATCCAAGGACGAGTACAACTAATACGACAGGAATGATAGCACTAAAGTCTGAGATAACTATACACAAGAATCGCTAGGGAAGTATCAAAGCACAAGCAAACAAGAATCTAAAGGCAAGAATGTCTAATAAGAAAAGGATGATTTTACTCGGACAAAGACCCTAGATATTTGAAAGTTCCTTTTGGGATGACCTGCTTATCAAGCCTCACTTCTACGCCAACCTTGTGTGTCTCATCACTGAACTTGCAGTATAAGCACTCCTTTTGGGTACCACTCAACCCAAACCTTTAGACTCTAGGATTTCGTGTCCAAACTTCCAGCCTAGCATTAACTCCATCACGAGTCTCGTCAATTAGTATTATGTCATTTGCAAATAATATTCACAATGGCACCTCTCCTTTGATATGACGCATCAAATCATCCAACACCAACGCAACTAGAAACTGGCTAAGAGCGGTTCCCTGGTGAGACTCCATTATGACTAAGAAGTGTTCTAAGTCTTCTCCCAGTGTTCATACTGGCTCTTGGATATATTGTACATGTCCTGAATCATTCTACTTTATGCCACCGATACACTTCTAACTCCCAAACACCAACATAGAACCTCTCTTGGGACTTTATCTAAGCCTTTTCTAGGTCAATGAACACCATAGGTATGTCCTTATTCAAATGAGCCCATTAACTCTGTAAAATGCAAAACCTCAACTTATTCATGTAACAAACTAAGGTGCATATGATGCCAAGCATAATTATAACTATTGACCATGGAGAATTTACTTCTAGTCATTGGTATCATCTGGACTATCGAGTGTATCACAATAAAAGTTTCTCACAGTTGACAATGATAAAAACCATGTAGAGGCTATCTAGTTGAAGCTCTGAATCAACCTTGGGTAGTCATCATCAGTATGAGAGTGTAAAACAATGAAATGTGCTTACATGTTTTGCCTGTATTTCCTTGTTTCCAAAGCTTAATCCGTTCTGTGATACATTCAAATCTTTTAAAAAATTTAAATATTCAAATATATATGTTTGTGGTGATTTTTATTAGATGTTGGATGGCCGAAAGACACTCTTATCCCGTGAAGAGCTCGAGAAAAAATTGTCAGGATCGAATTCACGCACACACACTACATGAATGAAGAACACAAGAACTTTCAAGAGAAAGAGATGAGAGATCTAGAGAGAGAAAGAGAAAACTCAATATTTCGTGGTAAAACCCCGTGAGTAAACTTCCACGGCGGTGAGGTATATTTATATTAATAATTCAGAGTATTTTTGGTTACAGAGAATAAATCGAGAATGAATAGGAAAGCCTAAAATAGAGAATGAATAGGAAAGCCTAAAATAGAGAATAAATAGGAAAACCTAAAATTAATCAGGCTCCACTACCTAAAAATTCTCCCACTTGGAGACTGACTCAGTCATCCAAAAAATACATTCTCAAAAAAAAATCTCTTCATCATCAACATCTTTATCGCACCGCAACATCTGTAGCAACATCTATCGTAGACCAACCGAGGTTTTACATAACCTCAGTTTCCCAACATCAACACATTTCGTCAACATGTCTGCCGGGTTCTTTGCACCCTCTATCTTCTCCAAGCACATATCACCATCCTCAACTGCCCTGCGAGTGAAATGGTATCGCCTTCTGATGTGTTTTGTCTTCGAATGATAGACTGGATTTTTCACCAACTGTATGGCACTCTGGCTATCTGAGTAAAGAACCTTCACGCTCTGCTTCTTGCCCAATTCCTCAAGAAAATCTGCCAGCCATATCATCTCTTTCCCAGCTTCAGCTATTGCCACATACTCAGCTTCAGTAGATGAAAGAGAAACACACTTCTGAAGCCTGGACATCCAACTCACTGCTGTACATATGGTGTAAATGTACCCGGATGTACTCTTGCTCGAGTCAACATCCCCACCAAGATCAGCATCCACAGAACCCTGTAGAGTCACATTGCCTTTGCCAAAACAAAGTGAAGTACTGGATGTACCTCTTAGATATCTCAGAAGCCACTTCACAGCTTCCCAATGCTCTTTCCCAGGGTTCGCTAGTATCTGCTAACAACTCCCACTGCATGTGCTATATCAGGTCTAGTTCAGACCATAGCATACATCAAACTACCAACTGCTGAAGCATATGGAACAAGTGCCATGTGATCACGCTCCTCGGCAGTCTTGGGTGACTGCTCCTTTGACAATTTAAAGTGATTTGCCAATGGAGTAGTCCTGGGTTTAGCATCATTAACCCTGAATCTGCTCAGCACCTTCTCAATGTACAACTCCTGAGATAGATTTAAAGTGCCAGCAGATCTATCCCGAGAAATCTTCATCCCCAAAATCTGCTTTGCTGGACCCAAATCTTTCATCTCAAACGCTGCAGACAACCTTGTCTTCAGATTGTTAATCTCCCTCATACTAGATCCTGCAATCAACATATCATCCACATACAAGAGTAGAAAGACATATGAATCAGTGTATTTCTTGAAGTAACAACAAGGATCCTTTTCAGCTTTGCAGAATCCACTCTTGGTCATGAAGGAGTCAAACTTCTTGTACCACTGCCTTGGTGCTTGCTTTAGTCCATACAAGCTCCTGGTGAGCTTGCACACCATGTGTTCCTTGCCTGGAACCACAAATCCTTCCGGTTGCTGCATATAGATCTCTTTGTCCAGATCTCCATGTAAAAACGCTGTTTTTACATCCATTTGCTCTAGATGCAAATTCTCCGATGCAACAATACTCAACAGAATTCGAATAGAGGTTAACTTCACAACAGGAGAGAATATTTCAGCATAATCAATACCTTTCCTTTGTGAATATCCTTTAACCACTAAACGAGCCTTGAACCTTCTTTTGCCATCTGGTTCAGTCTTGATTCTGAACACCCACTTGTTCAGCAAAGCTCTCTTCCCTGCAGGTAACTCAGTCAACACCCATGTGTCGTTCTTCTCAAGTGACCTCATCTCATCATCCATGGCTTGCTCCCACTTGATCGAATCCTCCACCTGTAGGGCCTCATCAAAAGACTCTGGTTCCCCCTCATCAGTCAGCAATAGATAGTGTAATGAAGGTGAATACCTATCTGGTGCCCTGATGGATCTGGATGATCTCCTTAACACCTGCTCAGGTGTAACTTGCTCCACTTCAGATTCTTCAGTAGGAGTTGGTTGAGTATCTGCTTCGACATCTCTGGGGTTACTCTTCTCCAACTCAACCTCAACTCCCACTTGCTTTGTAATCTCTAGAACCTTCTGCTCTATGTCCTTGTACAGGACAGACTCATCAAATGTCACGTCACAATGTCTCAGGATCTTTCTGTTCTTGTCATCCCAAAACCTGTAACCAAACAAATCAGAACCATATCCTATGAAGTAACACTTCACAGCCTTGGCATCAAGCTTGTCTCTCTTTTCTGGATCAACATGAACATAAGCAGTGCAACCAAAAGTCCTCAAGTGTGAGTACTTGAGTTCTTTTCCTGTCCACACCTCCTCTGGAATCTTGAACCCTAAAGGAACTGATGGTCCCCTATTGATCAAGTATGCAGCTGTGCTCACAGCATCCGCCCAAAGTGTTTTGGGCAGCCCACAGTGTATCCTCATACTCCTTGCACGCTCATTCAATGTTCTGTTCATCCTCTCAGCAATTCCATTCTGCCTTGCCTTACCAGGAACTGTTCTCATCAATCTGATTCCCTCAGCTGCACAGAATGCCTTGAACTCTGATTTGTCATACTCTCCTCCATTGTCAGACCTTAGGCATTTGACTTTCAAACCGGTCTGATTCTCAACTTCAGCTTTCCACTTCTTGAAAGTTGCAAACACATCTGACTTATGCTTCAAGAAGTAAACCCATACCTTCCTGCTGAAATCATCAATGAAGGTAACATAGAATCTGGATCCTCCAAGTGATGATACTGGAGATGGTCCCCAAACATCTGTATGGACCATTTCCAACCGCACTTTCTTTGGCTCTCTAGGAGTCTTTGTGAAGCTTACTCTTTTCTGCTTGCCCATAACACAGCTCTCGCAAAGACCCATATCAACAGACTTCAGACCCTCTAATGCTCCTTTTGCAACCAGCATCTTCATTCCTTTAGTACTCATGTGTCCAAGTCTGTTGTGCCACAGACATGAACCGGAAGCACCTTCAGCAACAGCGGCCATGTTTATACACCCTGCAGTGGTGTACAAGGTTCCAGATTTGGTGCCACGAGCTACTACCATAGCACCTTTCACGATCTTCCACGAACCTTTCCCAAACTCTGCTGCATATCCCGTGCTATCCAACTGACCAACAGAGATCAGATTTTTCTTGATCCCAGGAATATATCTGACATCCTCCAATGTCCACTGGTTTCCCGAGGTGGTCTTTATGCAAACATCCCCCTTTCCTTCAATCTCTAAGGCTTTATTGTCAGCAAGATATACTTTTCCAAAATTTCCAGATTTGAAATTTTGGAACAACTCCTTGCTTGGAGACGAATGGAAAGATGCACCAGAATCCAAAATCCATGATTCAACCGGGCTGTTCACACTAAGGATTAGAGCATCCCCAATGTCCTCTGCTGAATTTACAGAATCATTGTCATCTCCAAATTTCTGATTCTGTTTCTTCTTTGGCTTTGTACAGTTCGTCCGAAAGTGCCCTTTTTCTCCATAGTTCCAACAAGTCACGTTTGATCTGTTCAGGGATTTTCCTCGATTCTTTGATTTTGATCGACCATGTTGATTTTGGCCTTTTGTCTTACTTCTCCCCCTTCGATCAACGCTGAGAGCACTGCCCGATGAATCTCCCACTTCTCGTTTGCGAATACTTTCGCTAAGAACAACATCACGGATTTCATCAAACTTCAGTTTCTCAGATTCACGGGAACTGCTAATCGCAGCAACAACAGTATCCCAAGACTCGGGCAGAGATGACATCAAAATCAACGCCTTAATTTCATCTTCAAAATTAATATCCACAGAATTGAGTTGACTCACAATCATATTGAACTCGTTTATATGATCAGAAACGGATCCAATTTCAGACATTTGTAAATTGAACAATCTACGCATCAAATATACCTTGTTCATAGCCGATGGTTTTTCATACATGTTTGACAGTGCCTTCAACAGACCGGACGTAGTCTTCTCCTTCACGATGTTGAACGCCACGTTTCTTGACAAAGTCAACCGGATCAACCCTAGAGCCTGGCGATCCTTGATTTTCCACTTCTCCTCCGTCATGGATTCCGGCTTTACCCCGGTCAACGGTTCGTGAAGATCTTTCTGGTACAGATAATCTTCGATATGCATCTTCCAGAAACTGTAATCGGATCCATCAAACTTCTCGATTCCAAGCTTCGAACTATTCATCTTCAGTGATCGTGTTGAATCTCCTTTGCTCTGATACCAATTGTTAGGATCGAATTCACGCACACACACTACATGAATGAAGAACACAAGAACTTTCAAGAGAAAGAGATGAGAGATCTAGAGAGAGAAAGAGAAAACTCAATATTTCGTGGTAAAACCCCGTGAGTAAACTTCCACGGCGGTGAGGTATATTTATATTAATAATTCAGAGTATTTTTGGTTACAGAGAATAAATAGAGAATGAATAGGAAAGCCTAAAATAGAGAATAAATAGGAAAACCTAAAATTAATCAGGCTCCACTGTCTAACAAAAATTTGGTCAACAAGGTTAGAACTAGTCTCAGTTTCAGAGCTAGAGTTTGGGCATGTTGCATTTCTGTGGTTTTGCGTTCCTGTTACCCCTAGCTTTGTTGAATGTTAGACCTTATAAAAACAGTAGCCCATATGTTAAAAACGGTGTATTGATGCACATTATTTTTCATTGGAAAAATATAATGTCTTTTCCTTTGCATGTTTATGCAATTATGACGTATGCAAAAGGTTCCCCTTTGAAATAGAGATTTGCCACTGTTTCATTCCGTACTGTGTAAATCTTTTGTCTAACCTTTTTTTTTTTGGTTGAATAATTCTTGTTTAACCATGGATGTATGTATGTATTTTGAAATTCCCTTGCTCTCTAGGTAACTGATTTAACAATACTTGTTTTTTTTGCAGGAATCTCTTTGGACAAGCCTATAGTTGCCTCTTGTGGCATGGGTGTAACTGCTTGCATACTTGTCTTGGTCAGTTGAATCCGCTTTCTCTCATACAGCTCTCGCTTGTACTGTTGTACATTAATCAATGCCTAGTATTCATACGGCTATACCATTGTCACAAAAGAGGGATGAATTCAAAGTTCATTTATCCCTATCTTTATCGTTTTAGGGCCTCCATAGATATGGGAAGACTGGCATTCCAGTCTATGATGGTTCGTGGACAGAATGGGCTGCACAGCCAGATACACCGCTCTCCACATCTGAAAGATGAAGACGTTTGCATGGTCTGCTTGTTTTTATGGGTGAATAATAATGATGGTGAATCCAGATCTAGTTCTTTTTCTTAATGTTTAGTGTAACAACTTAAATTGTATTGTTGAATGAGAAAAAAATGTACAAATTGTCTTGATTTTACCTTCCATTATATTTTGGAGCCATTGATACCCTCACCTTAAGCAAATTATATTGTATTTCCCGCTGATGCTAACGAGCTCTTGTGTGGACTGAAAATCTTTGAACCCTGCCAAAATCTTGAGAGGGTGGGATACATAGTGGTTTACGCCCTAGAACTTGGTGTGGATCATTACTTTTGTCCTTAAACTATGTTTAGTACTAAAAACATCTTATGATTGAAATGCTTTGTTTATCTTTAGTTGTTTGTTGTTTCTACTTGATACTCCCGTTACTTATTGTTCTGGGATACATATTGGTTTACCTACTAATGGGGTACGGTAGGTGTCATCATGACTCGAGGTTTGGATCATGACAATCGATGTCCACCATTTTTTGGGATGGATCTTTTGTCTCTTTTGACCTCATTCGATACATGTATATATGTTGGTTTATGTGATTCTATGTTGTTATCTCTTTTAGTTGCCTTGTTTCTTGTTTTTGTTGGCGCTTCTACTTTCTAGGATAGTTACCTTCATTCTACACTTAAGGTTGGCTTACCAATTAGTGGGATTTAGTAGATATCTTCATGACTTGAGGTACAACCATTTTTTTGGGGCTTGACAACAAAATTAATTTTCCTTAAATGAAGAATATAATAACTGTTGAGAATAACACATTGTACTCTCTTAAATCAACCTTAGGTGGTTACTACAAATGCCTAAATAAGAAAATTATTTAGGATAACAACACTTTACTCTCTAAAAATTTGATATTTTCTGTAATGTAGGAATATCATACTTATAATATAACTAGTTCAAGGAACGTGTGTTGCACGTTTGATCGTTATTACCGTATAAAAATTATATAAGTCTATATCATTTATTGAAACATTTGTAACATCAACTCAATTAATGTGAAAAGCAATAAAATGTAAATGTCATCGTATCATATAAAATGAAAAAAGATAAAGAAAGTAATATATTAACCAAATAAAAAAGATAACTAATAAATAAAAAATGACACTAAAATTATATGATGATAAAACACAAAGTGTAATGAACTAATCTTTTATGTTCAATTTATAAAAGAAAAATCGTGTACATCAAAAGTTGTGAATTCATGTAAAAATATAAAGAGGAAAAGATAAATACCTCATTCTGTAGTTGGATATGATTGTGTTGACATATTGGAACCGAAAAATAAATTGTTGATAATTTTTTCTCTTCATTTTTCACTAATACATGAAGAAATGAAGAATATAAGAATGTATTGGAAACAGAAAGAAAAAGTCATGTATGTCCTATCCAAAGGAATTATAAAAACATAAAGAACCAAAAAAAGAATTCAAAAAAATAACCTTCAAGTCTTCCACATGTACCAAAATTGCATCCTCAAATAATTATAATTTATTGATGGGTAAAATTCTATTGAAATTGAAATTATTATTTGTGATATATTTTTTTGACTTAAACACAAGTGAAAGGGATTATTCACAACCTTACAAACCCAAAATAATGAAATAAAGTCGAGTAGATTTTTTTATACTGTGCAGTATAATAATTAATCACTTAATTGTACATGATAATTTAGATGAAATGTCTGGCAAGATTATACCATAAAAATATTTGTGTTAAAGATACCAAGATAAGAGCCTATCCAAAATAAATCCAAAAGATCTTAATTTCTCAATATTGCACAATAATTTAACGACAAAATGGAGTAATGTAAACGTATTATTGACTATCGGAACTTAAACAATTTTTTTCTTGTTGAATAGAACTTGTGATTATTTGAGATGTTAAATAAATGTAAACAAAAATAAAAAATCTACCTTTCAACCATTTTACCACTTACCAGCACAAAAGACCCCAAAAAGTGACAAACGCATTGGTTAGGCCAACATGTTCTTCTTCTTATTAATTTTGAGATAAAAGACTTTTGTACTTTCTTCTTGAAACTGACAAAATATGTGAGTTTTCGACTTATACTTAACAATAGTCGTTTTATTAATGTTTGTAGGCATTCAATCTTAAATTATATAGGAAAAATATAAGAAAATTTAAAAAGAAAATAGAAAAAAAGTTGTGCAAGTTGATGAGGGCTGGTTACCTTCTTAATATGAAAATTTATAGATATATAGTAATTTTAAGAGGCTTTAGCTGAAAGAGTTACTAATTTAAACTAATTATAAAGTGGAAAGAAAAGTAGGAAAAAAATTAGTTGTAACATTTAATTATGTATTTGGTCTAGCTTAATTGTTACTATTGATTTGGTTTTACAAGTAAATTAGTAAAAGGTATTAATAAATTATTCATGTAGTTACTATTTAGTATTTAATTTAGGGAAAATGCACGAGTACCCCCTCAATTCATGCCCGAAATTTCAGAGATACACTTATACTATACTAAGGTCCTATTACCCCCTGAACATACTTTATAAGTAATTTTCTACCCCTTTTCGGCCTACATGGCACTAGCTTGAAAAAAAAAGTCAATCAGCGTTGGCCCCACAAGATAGAGGCACGTAGGCCAAAAAGGGTAGAAAATTATTAATAAAATAAGTTCAGGGGGATAATAGGACCTTAGTATAGTATAAGTGTGTCTCTGAGATTTCGGGCATAGGTTGAGGGGGTATTTGTGCATTATTTCTTTAATTTATTAAATAGTTTAGAGATAATGCCCAAGTACCTCCTCAATCTATGCCCGAAATCTCAGAGACACACTTATACTATACTAAGGTCCTATTACCCCCCTGAACTTATTTTATGAATAATTTTTTACCCTTTTTTAGCCTACGTGGCACTATCTTGTGGGCCCAACGATGGTTGACTTTTTTTTTTCAAACTAGTGCCACGTAAGCTAAAAAGGGGTAGAAAATTACTTATAAAATAAGTTCAGAGGGTAATAGGACCTTAGTATAGTATAAGTGTGTCTCTGGAATTTCGGGCATAGGTTGAGGGGGTACTTGTGCATTTTCACAATAGTTTATAACATTTTAATTTAATGTAGGGCAAAATGATAATTCAACTTTTGCCTAACATTCTTTAATTTATAATAATATATGATTATAATAATATATGATGATTATGAATGGAAAAATATTAAAAGCAAATCAAGTTTCAAATGATTTAAAAGTTAAAAGTATAAAAATATTATCCTATTGGACTAGATGATGCTTAGAGTCTAAAATGATATTGTCATTACCAATTTGATCATTTTAGTCTTAGAAGATTATTTCAAATGCCTAATGAAAATTATTTTTGATAATAATGTATTTCCCTCTCTCACTATAAATAATTTTGTATTTTTATTCTTGTAATATAGAAAATTCATATATATATATATGATTATGCATAGAGCCGTCAAAATGGGCTTGGCCCCCGAGGCTGGCCAACCCAACCCTTGAAATAAGTGGGGTTGGGCTTAATATTTTTGGCCCATTTATGAACGAGGCTTTTAAGCCCGCCCCATTCGGCCCAACCCGCAAGCCTCTGAGGCCAGCCCGTGGGCTATTAATTTTAATTTTTTTATATATATATATATATATTTTTAATAGTGTTTTATTTGTAAAGATTTTATGATAAATATTTTGAAAAATGAAAATCAAATATTTTGCAATATCATCTTGCATTGTGAATTGTAGTTGAAGATGAACTTCCTAAGGAAATAATGTCACCTGTTGATTCAAATGTGATCGATGGTGGAAGTAGAAGTGGAGTTATAAAATATTAATTAATGAGTCATATAATTTTTGAAATTTAGATTTGTTAAATATTTAGGCTGCCTTATGTTGCTGGAAATCTTTTAAAGCAGCTAGTTTTTTGTGGGAGAAATGATGAAATAACATTTATCCGCTAAATCTTACGTTGGCTATTATGTATTTTTGTAAGTAATCACCAAAGCTTGTGATTCATAAATGTATTTTTGTAAGTATTCACCGATGTGTGATTTATAAATAAATTTTGTATGAATTGATGTCGTGTTCATAGACGTCAACATTCGATACTATTTCTGAGAGAGTAATATTGTTCATTTTTTGGTTGAAGGGCCAACCCATCCCAACCCGTGGCCCGATTAGCGCTGGATTGGGCCGCTATTTTATTGGCCCTAATTAAATGGGCTAGCCCGCCCCAACCTATTTAACTCTCTAGCCCGTTAGGTTGGTTGGGCCAACCCATTTTGACACCTCTAATTATGCATTGTAAAATATTAAAATCATATCATGTTTGTATGATTAAAATAGGCAAAAATATTAAAATAATATCTTATTAAACCAAATACTATTTAGGAGTCTAAAATGGTAATGTCATTAATATTTGACTATTAGTCTTAGACAATTACTGAAAATTATTGGGAGAAATTATACTATAATATCTCAACTATGATAAATTTTAATCTTAGTCATTTTTTTGTATAATAATAGGCATATTTAACCTTTGATTAATTCAAATGTGTATATTTAATCCTCTTATGTAGAAAATATGTTATACTTGGGCTCATCTAATAAAAAATTACCTTGAAATATGTTGTATCATTATAAGCTTAACATCAAACATGATTAACTAAAGGATGGATTGATCAATATTTGATGTGTTAACAAAAAACATTTGGAATAATTGAAGGTTTAATTTTTTAAAGTCAAATAGCACAGAAATTAAAATAAAAATTCATTGATAATTAATAATAGAAGTACTCTTGACTTCACACTACCATTAACTCCAATTACAAGAAAATTTTCATTTTTTAAAGCAATAGTCTCAATATATTTTCTTGGAATGAATAAGTAAGTACCTGAAATATGAGCTCTGAGATTCGGGTACACCAAAAAGAGAAGCTTTCTCAATCCCCTTCACACTCAAAATTCTCAGCGACAACTCAAATCACATCTATTTCCTAGGGTTAATCATGATTATATATTAGGGATTAAAAAATTAAAATTATATTTTCTCCTAGTTGAGAATTGGAAGAGAAAAAAGGCTTCCTTTTCGTAGTTTTATTCGGTCATATACATACGTTTTGGTAAAATTTTCACAATTACCTATTGTGACACAAAAGAGAAACTCTTTTGACTTCCTAGTTCAACTACAACAGAGAAGATCTAATCTTCTATAAATTAAGCCCTCTGCACCTCTCATACATTCTAATCATTCTAATCTCCTTTCAGTAAGATTATAAAAAAAAATGAACTAACACAATATAATCATGTCTTCTTCAACAAAGTTTTTACTCTAAAGACTTGTTATTGTGAGGAATTTGTACTAGACGAGGCGATAGCGATAACTATAAGGTAACAACCTATCAAGAATATGGTTGAAGACGATTGTGTCTCAAACTGTTGGGAATAAATCCGTAACAGAAATAATATTTGCGGTAATAAAGGCAACAAATGTGGAACACAACAATACGGTTAATCAACGAGAATAAAAGAGAAATAATGACACCAAGATTTTACGTGGAAACCCTCCTAAATAAGGGAAAAACCACGACCGGAGAGGAGCAACGAATATCACTATAGTAAGGATTTTACACTTGTATGTCTGAGTAAAACTCCAAAGACCACTACACATTCAAAAGAAATAACACTCTTTTGATTTTTCCACCTCACTACAATACCGCTCACACTCTCTATTTTTCCTCACAGATTATTTTCTTCTGTGATGCCTCACTCTTTTTTTCTCTCCTTTGTAATTCTTTTTTTTTGGTGTATTTTGAAATGAGCAAGAGCTCTCTATTTATAGGAAAATCTACTCCTAATGATGTCACCAATGACATCACAAGAAACACAAGATTTCAACATTTTCACCTATGTAGAAATCTTGCTAAGATTTTAGTTGAAAAAAGAAATGGTGAGCTTTGAATTTTGTTGCAACATTTGTTGACTTTAACAATAATCAACAAACAAAATTCAACCATTTTTGCTATGTTTATCTACAATGGGTATGGACTCCACAAATCTCCCCCTCCAGACCCATTCACCCTGAAGGAGGTAGCTCTAGGTTTCTAGCTTGAGTACATGCCGACAAGTTCTTTGCATAGCTCAAACTTGTCCCTTGATACCACCTTGGTCAGCATATCTGAAGGGTTTTCACTAGTAGGGATCTTCATGACCTGCATAGATCCGTCCTCTATCTTTTCACGAATCCAGTGATATCTCACGTCAATATGCTTTGTCCTTGCATGGTACATGGTGTTCTTGCTCAGGTCTATTGCACTCTGACTGTCACAATAGACGACATACTCAATCTGATGCAATCCAAGTTCTTGAAGAAATCGTTTCAGCCATACCATCTCTTTGCCAGCTTCAGTAGCTGCAATATATTCTGCCTCAGTTGTAGAGAGTGTGACACACTTCTGCAACTTCGATTGCCATGATATAGCTCCCAAATGTAAACAAATATCCAGTAGTGGTTTCTATTATCGAGGTCACCTGTCATATCAGCATCAGTATAGCCCTTCAAGATTGGATCAGATCCTTTAAAACACAAGCAATCTCTTGTGGTACCTCTTAGATACCTGAGTATCCACTTAACTGCCTCCCAGTGTTCTTTTCCAGGATTTTCAAGGAATCTGCTAACAACACCAACTGCATGAGCAATATCAGGTCTTGTACACACCATCGCATACATCAAACTCCCCACTGCTGAATAAGGAACTTTAGCCATTCCCTCTTTCTCCTCTTTTGTTGTAGGACACATCTGTTTGCTCAACTTCAGATGACTCGCAAGAGGCGTGCTACCAGGTTTAGCACTCTTCATGTTGAAACGTTCTAGTACACGTTCAATATACTTCTCTTGAGATAGCCACAACTTTCTTTTTGTTCGTTCTCGAACAATCTTCATCCCTAGAATTTGTTGTGCTGGGCCCAAGTCTTTCATGTCAAATGACTTGGACAAATCTTTCTTCAATTTTGCAATCAGCTCTTTGTCTTGTCCTACAATTAACATGTCATCCACATATAACAACAAAATAATAAAATTGTTGTCAGAAAATCTTTTGAAGTACACATGGATCAGAATAGGTCTTTGTGTACGTTTGACTTTTCATGAAAGAGTCAAACTTTTTGTACCATTGTCTTGGGGCCTGTTTCAACCCTTAAAGACTCTTATTCAATTTGCACACCATGTGTTTCTTTCCAGATACTTCAAATCCTCTGGTTGCTCCATATAAATCTCTTCTTCCAAATCTCCCTGAAGAAATGCAGTTTTCACGTCCAATTGCTCCACTTCAAGATCTAGACTAGCTGCTATGCTTAAAATAGTTCGAATAGAAGTCATTTATACAACAGGTGAAAAAATTTCATCAAAATCAATACCTTTCTTTTGTTCGAAGCCTTTTACAACCAATCGAGCTTTGTACCTCACCAACTTGCCATTTCCATCTTTCTTGAGTTTAAAGACCCACTTGCACTTAAGTGGTCTTTTTCCTTTTAGAAGTTCAACTAGCTGGTATGTGCCATTTTTCTGTACAGATCCCATCTCTTCGTGCATGGCTTTCATCCAATGGCTCTTTTCTGGATGAGACAACACCTCCTTAAGACTTTCTGGCTCACTTTCATCATTGATAAGGACATACTCTGAGGAAGGGTATTTGGTTGATTCTACCCTTTGTCTTTCTGATCTCCTCAGAGGTTGAGATTGTTCTTCTTCTGGGTACTCCATTTGCTCGGTATTATCACCAAGTTGCTCCCCCTGCTCAACAATCTCATCAGGTTGCTCTTCATGCTCAGCAACTTCATCAATCATACTTTCTGCACTTATGGGATGGTTAGAAGAAGAAGGAATGGTAACAAGATTAGGAACTATACCATTCTTTTTCTTGGCCTTCTCGGATAGATCATCAGCAGTTCCAACTTCACTTTCTCGAAAGATTACATCTCTACTTCTGATGACCTTCTTCTTTACAAGATCCCATAGTCTGTACCCGAACTCTTCATCTCCATATCCGATGAATATGCAAGGAACTGATTTATCATCTAGCTTGGTTCTTTGCTCCTTCGGTACATTTGCAAAAGCTTTGCAACCGAACACCTTTAGGTGCGAGTAAGACAACTCTTTGTTGGTCCAAACTCTCTCCGGAATGTCAAACTCCAACGGAACTGATGGACTACGATTGATAAGATAACACGCTGTCCGAACTGCTTCACCCCAGAATGTCTTGGGTAATTTAGCCATTCTGAGCATGCTTCTCACCTTCTCAACAATGGTGCGATTCATTCTCTCAGCTACACCATTGTGTTGTGGGGTTCCAGGAACTGTCTTTTCATGTCTGATTCCATGGTTTGAACAGTACTCTTCAAATTCTCTTGAAGTGTACTCACCTCCATTGTCGGTTCGGAGACGTTTTAGCTTTCGACCTGTCTCTCTTTCTATCAGAGCATGAAACTTTTGAAATACTTGAAACACCTGATCTTTGGTTCTCAAGATATAAACCCACAATTTTCGAGAAGCGTCATCAATAAAGGTAACAAAGTATTTATTACCTCCTATCGATTCTATCTCCATTGGACCACAAACATCAGAATATACCAAATCAAGTATATTCGACTTTCTTTCAGATGATGTCTTAAATGAGACTCTATGTTGTTTACCAAATAAGCAGTAGTTACACGATTTTATCGTTGTACCTTTGGCAAAAGAGATGAGTGACTTTTTGGAAAGAATTTGCAATCCTTTCTCGCTCATATGACCCATTCTTTTATGCCATAAATCTGCAGAATTTTCTTCGTGAGCCGCATTTAATTCACCTTGGCATATTTCTGCATTTGTCCTGTATAACGTGCCACGAGCAACTCCTTTTGCAATCACCAATGCCCCTTTGGTGAGTCTCCATTTTTTATTTGCAAAGTAGTTCTCATATCCATCTTGGTCCAAAGCAATTCCCGAGATCAAGTTCATCCGCAAATCAGGTACGTGGCGCACATCTTTCAACACTAATGTGCATCCAACATTTGTTTTTAAGCAAATGTCTCCGATCCCCGCAATCTTTGAGTAACTTGTGTTACCCATTTTCACATTGCCATAATCACCGGCTACATATCTGCAAAAAAGATCTCTTACCGGTGTGGCATGATAAGATGCTGCTGTGTCGACCACCCATTCCGACTCTATACCTGCCAAGTGCATGCATTCTTCTTCCTCATTTATGAGGAGAACAACATCGTCATTATTTTGCACCATGGCAGCTGTGTTGTCATCATTCTTCTGGCCGCTGCTTTCCCCTTTGCCCCTTTTTAGATTTGGACAATCTCTTTTGAAGTGTCCTGGTTGATCGCAATTGTAGCAATTTCTGGCCTTCGATTTTGATCGGACCTTGGACTTTCCACGAGCTCCGGATCTACCATAGTTACTTGAGCTCCTTTGGTAACTTCTGCCTCTACTTTCCGTGATGAGAGCCTGTCCGTGATTTTCAGGCCTTTTTCTCATCTTCTCATTAAGCAAAAGGGCTGATGTGACATCCTTCAACTCAATAGAGTCCTTACCATGTAAAATGGTTGTTGCTAAAGTATCGTAGGAAGATGGCAACGAGTTTAGGAGCACTATGGCTTTATCTTCATCCTCGATCTTTACTCCGAGGTTTGCTAGCTGCGTGATTAGTCCATTAAGTACATTTAAATGAGACAAAAAATTTGTACCTTCACCCATATGTAGCGCATATAACTGCTTCTTTAGGTACAATTTATTTGTCAGCGTTTTGGACATGTATAGATTTTCTAACTTTGTCCAAATGCCACATGCACTCTCTTCATCGATGATGTTATTAACTACATCATCTGTTAAGTGCAATCTGATTGCACTAGCAGCCTTTTCATCCATTTCTTCCCAATCCTCAAGTTTCATGGATTCGGGCTTTTTGGATTTGCCGCCTAGTGCCTTGTGCAAACCCTGTTGGATGAGCAAGTCTTTCATCCTTCTCTGCCACGTTGAGAAACCGCTATCACCGTTGAATTTTGCTACCTCGTACTTTACTCCAGACATTTTTTTTATTGAGTATAGTACAATAAGCTGCAAAAAATATTTCTGTAAATGAGCAGAACCTGTGCTCTGATACCAATTGTTGGGAATAAATCCGTAACAGAAATAATATTTGCGGTAATAAAGGCAACAAATGCGGAACACAACAATACGGTTAATCAACGAGAATAAAAGAGAAATAATGACACCAAGATTTTACGTGGAAACCCTCCTAAATAAGGGAAAAACCACGACCCGAGAGGAGCAACGAATATCACTATAGTAAGGATTTTACACTTGTATGTCTGAGTAAAACTCCAAAGACCACTACACATTCAAAAGAAATAACACTCTTTTGATTTTTCCACCTCACTACAATATCGCTCACACTCTCTATTTTTCCTCACAGATTATTTTCCTCTGTGATGCCTCACTCTTCTTTCTTTCCTTTGTAATTCTTTTTTGGTGTATTTTGAAATGAGCAAGAGCTCTCTATTTATAGGAAAATCTACTCCTAATGATGTCACCAATGACATCACAAGAAACACAAGATTTCAACATTTTCACCTATGTAGAAATCTTGCTAAGATTTTAGTTGAAAAAAGAAATGGTGAGCTTTGAATTTTGTTGCAACATTTGTTGACTTTAACAATAATCAACAAACAAAATTCAACCATTTTTGCTATGTTTATCTACAATGGGTATGGACTCCACACAAACCTCATTCCACTGCCTAATGTTCATAGCAAGAAAATGACCAAAATGATTGAATACTAGAAAAAATATTCGAAAGAAGGCGTTTCCAAAGACATGTTAATAGATTTTGACAAGGCTTTCGTGAAGGTGCACCACTCGATTTTGTAGGATCTTATTTTAGCTGCTAATTTTTTTAACGATAAGGAGATATTGGGTATGATATGTCAAGAAGTTGCTGATAGGATTAAAGGAAAAATAACAAAAGATATATTTAAAAAATTTAATATCAAGAATGATTTTACTCCAGAGGAAGAATGATTTTACTCCAAAGGAAGAAGAGAACATTCCTAAAGAGAATACTTGAGCAGTTTTTGAATGATTTTATAACACTAGTGTTATTTTAAATTTTGTTCTTTTTTTTTAATTTTAGAATTATAAAGATTTAGTTAGTTATATCCTATTTTATTTAGTTCTATCTTCTGTTTTTCTTTTTTTATATAATTGTTGTTTGGTTTTTTATTGATTTATAAATTTATGAATTTATATTGAAAATAAATTAGAGCTATTTATATAAAATTTGAAGTAAAAAAAAAGAATGAAAGATATATTTGATAACCCAAAAAGATTTATTCAAATTTATTTTAAAATAATTTTGGGTTATTTTCATTGAAAGGATATTTGATAAATTTTATCAATTAATTGATACAATTTAAGTACTGAAAAATCTCTTAACATGGCTTTTCGTTGAAGTTACTCATAAAACAACAAAAATGATTTCAGTATTAGGGAATCCTTTAAAAGACTACTAAAGTTTAAAACTTAAAAAACAAAAGAGACACTATGGATTTTTCTCTTTTAATATAAGGTTATATTGGTTTACATGACACTTTTAAAAACTCAATAATAATGATAATTGGTGTTAGAGCTTATAAAAAATTCGTCGATTTGATTTGGGTAAGACGATAGAGACTGGAAGAACGTATAGAAAAATTCTTGAAAGAAAGCGTTATAGTTAAGATCCCACTTGGAACAAATTCGTATTAGTTGAACTTTAATATAAATATTAAAGATTGAGTGAAAAGTTATAAAATAATAATTAGAGGAGCGTATATATGTATCGTCTTTCCTTTTGCACAGTCGATTTGATTTGGGTAAGACGATAGAGACTGGAAGAACGTATAGAAAAATTCTTGAAAGAAAGCGTTATAGTCAAGATCCCACTTGGAACAAATTCGTATTAGTTGAACTTTAATATAAATATTAAAGATTGAGTGAAAAGTTATAAAATAATAATTAGAGGAGCGTATATATGTATCGTCTTTCCTTTTGCACAATATATAGTGCATCTTTCTCGTTATTAACAGATGGGCTTAACATATTACAACAAAATAAATCAATTATTACAATTGCTATGAAAAAATACTTGTAATACTCCAAATTTCAGGACAATATTTTAGTACGGCTTCTCAAATAATTGTATCATTGACCAAAACTCTTACTAGTTAACTGACTCTATCTACATGTACTATATCGATATTTTATAGATAATGTTTGATCGTCTATATGTATGATGTACAAATATATATCATATATGTATATATATAATTAGAAACACATTTATATAATATTTATATATTGCAAAACATCTTCCTTGTGATACTTTTGATTAATTGGGTAGGTGTCGATTGATTGTTTTTCTAATATCCATTAGCTCAAAACTCATCGAGATAATCCCAAATTATAGATAGGAGCAACTTTCGATGTTTCAATTCTTTTAAATATTATTTATTCACTAGAAATGATCAATTCACATTTGCGGCATATAAAATTTTAAAATTTGAGGTTAGAAATGTTGTAATGGCAAATTTCAATGAATATCTGATTTATATCTCCACTAAACAATCCTAAAATGTAGATTACATGATCTCCACCAAATGATCATTTTGTTTAATTACTTAAATTTACTATCACTATCTTCGTATCTGTTACATTTATTCTGAATGGTAAATATTGAATCTTTGAAATCCCCACTAACTCCATGTACACGAGGTTTTCTATTTCTTTAAGCAATAGTCCCGATGAATAATTATGTATTTGTTTACAACTTCCAAACATCATGGTTAGATATTACCAAATCCTAGATACAAACTTTCTAGAGATGGAGAGTCACTTGACTGTAAGGACAGGGTCTCTTGGGCCACTTGCCTCGCCCCTCTTTTTTGCACCTATCCTTCTTGCTTGCTTACCTATAACTCTCTTGTATTAGTGACTCTTCCTCTTTTCTAGAATTTTTTTCGAGGGTTAAAACGATAGCTTTTTCATTTGCCAATGAATTGAATTCGTTTTGATTTGATTAATAATGGGATTCTTGGCTAGAGAAAGGTTCTGTGACATTGACTCCCAGCCCAACTCGATCACTCGGTTGGCCTACCTAACAGATGATGATATTCTCGATTAAATACAACTTTCAAACATCATGGTTAGATATTACCAAAAAAATATTTTTTCTCCTAATTGAGATTTGGAAGAAAAACGATGTCTCCTTTTTGTAATCTTGTTTGGTTACATATATACGGTTTAGGTAGAATTTTCACAGTTTCCTAATTCAACATTGTTTATGCAAAACTGATTCTCCATTAAAAATATTTCGATTTTGACTTCCTACGTTAATTAGGATAGTGTAAATTTTATTCTATATTAATTAAGTCATTCAAACCTCTCAAATATTATAATCATTTGAGTCAAATAAATATTGACCATCCGTGTCTTCTTCCACATAGTTCTTAACTCTAAGGACTTGTGATGGCAAGGAATTTGTGTAACATCTCGTAACTTGAAACAACTAAATTTAAGCTAAGAGAACAAGAATAATCATTTTTGGAAATAAATAGAGAAGTCTGGAAGATTTCCAGATTTCAAATGTGAGTTTTGGCCATTTTCAAACGGTCATAACTTCCATCTCCGGAGGACTTAGGGTGAGTCCTCTATATGGATGGAAATCTCTTGGGAGATCTTTTCAACGGAGCCATGTTTGCAAAATTTCAAGGTCATATGAGGGAGATATGACTTTCAAAAGTTAGGTTGTCGGACAGTAGAAAGTCAAATCTGGATTAGTTAAGGGTGTTTTAGTCTTTTCCTTATCCAATTATTTAATTTCATTTTTCGGGTAATAAATTGGGGTCCAAGCTGATCCCATTCTGTTTACGCATTTAGAAAACAAGTTAGAATTTTTAGAGAAGAGAAAAAAAGAGGAGAAAAGAGGAGAAAGGAGAGGGAGAAGAAAACATGCCAAGAATCACGTGGATTTCGTCGGGGGTGATACCTATCGAGCTATGTGAGATGATTCGGTGTAGGTTCCTTTCACCTACTCCCAATTCGATTCAATATAGCAATAGAGTTTATTTGAATGAAAATCTTGAAGTTCTTAAGTTGTGAAGTTCTTGTTGGTTGAATTGTAGTTGATCTGTAGGAGTTCTGATTTATGTTTATGGACTGTTTTCGGGTCTAATCTATTGGGTAATGAGGTATTTAGGGATTCTAAGTATTTGGGGTGGGATCCATGGAAGTTTAGGAGTTTTAAACATGAAAAACAGAGAAGAAAAGTTGAATATCCCGTCAGGTAACCCTTGGGGCGCCGCGCCTGCCAGAGCGCCTCAAGGCAGCCTCTGTCTGACAGGCCCTAGCGTGCCACGCCTCTCAGAGCGCCCCATACCAGAGTCTGTCTGATAGGCCCTGGCGCCCCGCGCCTTTCAGAGCGTCACGACCCCCTGGAGACCTTGTTCTTTCCCTATCTCTCCGTACTAGTTCCTAGGTGATGTACCTATCATTCCTAGTTGATTCAAACACTCTTAAGTACATCTAAACATCATGAAATCATCGATAAACATGAGATCATGATCCTTGAATCCATAATCCAATTCAAGGAAAGTTAATATCAAATACAAGGAAGTTAAGAGTCAAGTCTAAAAGTTAAGAAGAAAGTCAAAGTAATTTCCTAAAGCATTCAAGAGTCTTAAACAAACATTTTAGCTTTGTTTTAAGGTTAAAGTAAAGAGTTGAGTTAAATTCTAATATGCTTTAAGAAAACTAAGTATTCCCTAAGAGTTAAGTTTCGAGTATGCAAAAAGCATAAAGTTGATTTCATTTCTCAAGAATTATAAGGGAAGAAAGTAGTCCATCAGAGCTTAAACTAAAATGTTTTCAAACTTTTGAGAAAGAAAGGAAGCTAGATTTCCGCAGAGCCTATGGCTAGTATAATAGAAGAAAGAGGAATCTATGATTTCGAAGAAAGCTTTTCTAAAATCTATGTTTTGAGCACTAATCTCAAATAACAGAATTAATATGTTTTTAAAAACATAAGAGCCAATATATTTTTTGGTGTAGTATTGAGAACCGATATGGGGGAGAGTTCAGATAACTCACAACCCCATAAACCATGTAGCCATATTGGGTAGAAAAAGGTCATACATTTTATATGATTACTTTTCACAGTTTACTAGTGGATCTATTAGAGAGTTCAGGTCCTATACTCTGGCAAAGTTTGGATGGCCGAGCAGCGTGAGCCGAGTAACGCTGTATCATCACTGTAGATCTTAAGTGATGGTAGTTAGATAGAGAAACACCGACATCAACATTGTATTTTCATATACATCAGTTATTATATTTTCATATACATTAGTTATTGTATTTATTTATACATATCAGATATTATTGTATACTTGTATACATTTAGAGTATTCATCATATTTTCAGTCGGCATTTCTTTATATTGCAA
This sequence comes from Solanum pennellii, assembly GCF_001406875.1. Taxonomy (NCBI): domain Eukaryota; kingdom Viridiplantae; phylum Streptophyta; class Magnoliopsida; order Solanales; family Solanaceae; genus Solanum; species Solanum pennellii. Next base: position 4,143,256 of record NC_028642.1, read on the forward strand.
TTACTTTTAAACTATATATATTGAATAAGAGTTAGTAGATCACTAGTTCAACAGAGTCAAGGTAAGTGTTCATTCTTACTCCTTTTCAAGCATATGTGTTGCTTAGATTTCAAACTTGCATACTCATACATCAATGTACTAATGCCAGTTGGCCTGCATTGTATCATGATGTAGATGCAGGTAACGAGGATTGACATCCAGTACACCGTTGATCCAGTTGAGCACTCCACAGTCAATTGGTGAGCCTCCTTTCATTCCGGAGGACATATTTTTATTGCTTTCTAGATTAATTCAATAGAATGTTGTAGGGTTTGTCCTAACGTTCATCTCAGTCAGCTTAGAGGCTTCATAGACATTTAGTAGTATAGTAGTCTTTACTTTCCATTCTTAAGTTAGAGATTTGGTTGCCATTTTATCCAATTACGAGTGTTAGTAGTATAGTAGTCTCTACAATCAAGATAATATTATTGATCATTTCATATGAGTTCCTTCATTTTTATAAGCATGATTGTTGTCTTCCGTTGAGTTAAGTAAGCAAGGCCAAGGGTTCGCTCGAGGACAACAATGGTCACCGAGTGACGGCTACGTCTAGGGGTGTAAGCTCGGGGTATGACAACTTGTACTCGACGTGGCGATAGTCGTAAGATCACAAACTAGCAAGAATATGGTTAAAGATGACTGTGTTACAAATGCCATTTCTCTGCGTAATTTTCATAAAAAAAATGACAAAAGTGATCAAATAGTGAAAGAATATTTGGAGGATGACGTCTCCAAAGACATGTTGATGGATTTTGACAATGCTTTATTGAATGTGCACAACTTGATTTTGCATGCTCCCATCTTAGCTACTAATTTTTATAATGATAAGGAGATATTGGATATAATGTGTCAAGAAGTTGTGATAGGATTAAAGAAAAAAAACCAAAAGAAGTACTTAAAGAATTTGATATAAGAATAATTTTACTCAAGAGGAAGAAGAGGAGACCCGAAAAAAAATGCTTGGGCTTGTGAATGATTTTATAGTTATTTTCAATATTTGTTTTTATGATTAAAATTGTATAATTAGCAATATCCTATTTTATTTAGTTCAATATTCTTATGTTTTTTTTTTAAAATAGAATTGTCATTACGTTTTTATTGATTTATAAATTATGTTTAAAACAAAATAAAGCTATTTATATTAAATTTGAAAAAATAAACATTCATCGAAATGGTTAAAAGATGAATTTGATATCTCAAAATGAAATCTCTACAATTATTTTTTAAATAATTTTGAGTTATTATTTTTCATATCCTATTGACTTGATATAAAGAAAAACTGTTGGAAGATTTTATAGAAAAAACGCTATAGTCCGATGGCGCGAAAGCAAATTAATTAAACATTAATGCGGTTATTAAACACTGTTCAAGAAACAAAAACATATTAATTGGAGGACCGTATGTATGTATCATCTATTATTTAGCACAATATATGTCACGACCCAAAAATGGACGCGATGACACTCGTCCTATCCCACCAAGACAAATCAGTCTAAAACTCAACAATTACAATAATATGTTGAAAATTTACAATCAACTTAAAATACCCCCAAAACCTGATTGTCACGTGTGCAAGCCTATAATATAAATACTAGAATGAAATAAAATAAGAAAGTCTCAATGACATTGGTTTTAAAGTAAAACAATATCATAAACATGAGCAAAAAGGTTCGTTCAGAAGACAAACAACTACCTCACAAATCTCCACATGAAGACGAAATGAAGAGAATATAAAGTTTCATGAAGATCTGGGCCCGTAACCTGTGAAATATTGTAGAAGCAAGGGGTGAGAACTGAACCACACAGTACTCAACAAAATATGGGTACTCCTTACACACTATTTGAACCTCCACAACTACAACTTGCATAAAACCAATCGAACCTAACAACTCATCGTTTACATAACACATAGCTCAACAAAAACACTTAGACAAATTACATATCCTCAACAAAAACACTTTAATAAATTACATATCCTCAACAACAACACTATTACAAATTACATATCCTTAACAATAATACTTTGACAAATTACATATCCTCAACAACAACACTTTAACAAATTATATATCCTCAACAAAAGACTCAGTATTCATTGATCACAAGATCTCAAATAAGACTCTCACAAGATATACAAAAAAGACACTCCGAAGATCCACAACAACAAGATCAAGTTCACCAATGATAAAGACGTGCAATAGAATGAAATGCAATTTCAAGTTGACCTAACAATACACACCCACTTTCTCTCAGTCCGGGACCCATAGGGGACATATCAGTCCATGCATCCATCGCGGCACGCGATATGACTCTCGACAATAGTAACCATCGCTGCAGCCATACGTCTCTCGAAATATAACAACCATCGTGGCGTGCGATACATCCCTCGAAATATAGTATCCATCCAGCGCGCAATACGTCCCTCGAAATGGTATCTCCTATTTAATTTCTTATTCTTTCTCAATTTACATAACACTTGTCACAACCATGCCTCAGAATAATACAGATGACATGTTCACACAAATAATGAGGAGTTGACCATTTCATAACATTGCACAATTCACAACAACACAATCATAATTCAACATCAATAATGATTCAACAAGCCTTTCAAATCATTCTCAACACAACAAAAAAACAATTAATCACATTGCCTTTTATTATCCCTCTTTCATCGTTAATTAGAATAAATCAACGTGGATATGTCAACCCATAACCAAGTCTCATTACCCCAAACACATATTACAAAGAAATATACGAATTTCATATGCTTAACAAGATTTTAGAAATTCACTTGCCTAATTTAATCAAACAATCACTCGGGAACTTGAGACTTCCCATTTTGTTGCACTTCCAACTCAAATCAATCTATTCAAATTTATAGTCAGAATAATATTTTGAAACTAACAACACCCATGTTGCTATAGGTATATCCTTGACCCAGAAACTCATTCAAATATTTAATAAAATTTCTAAATCTTGATTCCAACCAATAGGTCAAATCTGATATTTTCTAAATTTCAAGTCTAGAGTTAAGTTGTAATTTCTCCAAACACTATGACCCTGATAGTTTTTTTTAATAATGTAATACTCACAATATTTAATCACATATCCCAATATAATATAAACGCTTAAATTATAATGTAATAAATAAATATGAACTTTAATTGAAATTCACTAGTGGCGGAATCAGTGTCTCACTACAAAAATAGGCTGTAACACTAACCTTCCACAATATATTATTACATCATAATCAATGTATGATAATTATATCATCACTACCTTAAAAGCATATTGTCTCTCAATTGAAAAGATCACCAACAATAGCACGTGAATTGCAAATTTCTAAATTCTGAATCTATTGTTCTCTTTTCTTATCATTTTTTTCTCCCAACTCCAACAATATTATATTATAATAAAGTGTTATACCCCTATACACAAACATGGGAACTAAGACTTATAGTATACCTTCGATAATTCCCCTCGAATTCTCCTTTCTCATCCACAAATCGTAATAATAATCATAATTGAAATATGACATCTACTAATACACATTCAAATTCACAGGTTTGTGGCCTTTATCCGAAGCATTCGACCCTCGTTTTAGGCTACTCATGTAAGCTTCTGTTCTCCCCTTCTCTCTTTTCTTTTCTAAATTAATTATGTTTTAAAAGTGACAAACCCTAGTAAGTTATTTTAATACATGGACAAAAATAAATTATATACCAAACTCATTAATCACCAATTAAATTAAAAGAAATTATTTAATAAACATCTGCCAATTAAGTAACTATAGTTATCGAATAGTTCAAAACTCGCAAATCAACTTCATTGACTGATCATAAATGACTCGAAAGTACTATCGAGAGGGGTAAAACAATATATATTTTTTATGAAATATTCCTAAAATGATTTTTAGGGCCATAACAATATATAGTGCATATTGCAAGGTGATAGTGGATTAACTTAATATATTAAAATATAAAAAACAGATTGTTACAATTTTCTGAAAAGATACTAGTAAATTTCAAAATTTAGGGCAATATGTATTACGACCTCTCAAGTAAATGTATCATTGACCAAATTCTTATTAAATTAAATTGTTGAATGTATATGTAATGTATGAACATTATATAAATAGTGTAAGATTGTATATATGTATGATATATAACTATCATTAGATATGTATAAATAATTCATTTTTTTACAGCCATTTTTTCGTTTTCACCAAGTCACATCCTTCTCTTACGTATGATTTTCTTTTAAACCTCCAACTCTTTTCACACTCATTTTTGGGTCTTCTCTCATAATATCCACCCTCAACTCATGGATTTTCCATGAGTCTAGGTGAACAATACCTGATGTCGGGTCAGGTTCAAGACGAGGTCACTTTTGCATTAGTCACCTTCAACATAGGATTTTGGCCTAATTCAAGGTGCACATATCCAAGGAGGGACTGGGGCCAAAACATTACACCCTTGGAAGGTGAGTTGGTGAGTTAGAAAAAAAGCTCAGCTTATTTGGATCAAAGAAAACATTTACTTTATTTGGTCGACCTCTTTTAAGGCTATTTGTGGACTACTCTGAACAAGGCCCTATGACCACTTCCTAATTTCTAGAGAAGATCCCTTAGCAAGACTAACCGGGCAAGTTCTAGTTTGGCACCAATTGTTGAACAATTAAATATTCTCACACTCACTTGGCATATCATTGCATTATTAGATTATCAGAATTCCCATTTCAAGTTTTAGTTATAGGTCATGCAGTTGGTGCATTTTCATGTCATGCTTAGAGCCAACACATTCAACTTTTCTGAGCCTATACACCAAGCCCTTTGTAACGGCCCGCAAGTACACCCTACAAGTTAAAGCATTCTTGTGTCGCCACACTGAAATTGAGACTTCAAGAAGTCTTTCAAACCACTCGTATCATTCAATGCATAAATAAACATTGTAAAATGAGTAAGAATTGAAAACTTTCTTCACGCACGAAGAACTCCTTCCATAGTCAATGCGCAAGCCGAATACTTTATTTTAAAACATTAAACCTTTCCAACATTTCATTGAACCATCATAACATTGGAGTATATAACACTTGGTACTAAGCCCATACAAGACATAAAATAAAGACTAAGACATAAAGGAACATGTGGATATTGTCTTCGAATCGATGAGGACTCACCAATACTTCATCTTCAACCCTTAGAAACCTATCCATCCTCCATGACATATCAAGAATTCCAATTCCCTACACTTTAGTCAAAAAGGAAAAAGAATGGGTTAGCACATTAGATGCACTAAGTATGGAGCCATGCAAAAACCATGAAAAAGGGTCATTTAGAAAATAATATGCTTTTCATGAATTTTGATTAAAACATCATAGTATAAGCATAAGAACAATATTTAACACCTTAGGAACACATAAGAAATCATTTAAGCAATTATTCACATTATTTAGGAAAACATTATTGTGAGCTATATCACTGTTACAGTGAAGTTCCTTCCCTGCACAGTGAAGTACTTTTACTTCATCTTAGACACTTCCTAGCATGTAATTCCCTCACTAAAAGCTATCCTAAGACTCACTTAAGTGAGAAAAAGAGAGACCGCCCATACACCCTCTCTAGGCACACCTAAATGATCCTTAATACCACCTATAATGAGATACACACCAAGCACATAAACATGAGATCCTCCAACCAAAGGTGATTCTAAGTCTTATTTGAGTGAATTGTGAAGCGACCGCCCATACAATTCCTTACACACACACACTTAAGAGATCCTATAGACTACCTAAGATAGAATCATTCTCACTTAATACATAAACACATAGATAATATGACACTCTCCTTACAAAGACTATAAAAAGACTTACTTAAGTAAATCAAGAAGATAACGTCCATGATTAACATCTTCAAGATTACCTAAATAATTCTTAAGGCTACTTAAGCCTCAGATCATGTCCACATAATCAACATCTTCCCTAACTAGAGTCATTCTTAAGACTTATCTAGCTAAGATACGTAGTGACCATTCCTATGCCCCCTTCATCCATAACTAGGCAACCCTTAACTACTCTAGATAAGTACTCATTCATTTAACATGCTTTCTAAACTTAAGACATTATATTCAGTAGTTCATTTAAGACTCATACATCACATAAGGATATTCAAGTAATGGTCTTGGACAAGACCTAGGGACTCTAACTAACAGCGTAAAAGCCTATTGTGCAATGTCTATATAGAGTCCCATACCACCACCTAAACTTCATAGAACTTCTCTAATGCTAATAGGTATCCCATATTATGAGAATAGACAATAACCGACATAGACCATGATATCTAGTCATGAAATCCGGAGTTCTAACATACTCCAATGAGGGTGTTCTACTTACCTAGGGTAGAACTAGGACACATCCCATGTAGGCACATGGTTAAGGAATATGAAAGGCTTTTATGCACTCTAGTCGCATTCTCAAGTAGAGCTACATTGTACTCTAGTCTCCTTCTCAAGTAGAGCTACTTTTAATGACACAGTCACTCGGTGCTAGACTTTGTTCTCATAGAGTAATTGACATTAAAGGATCACATGAAAAGGTTTCATATCTAGTTCATAACCCAATCATATTCACCTTACCAAAGAGGTCCACTAGGGATACCTTTCAATGGCGACTAAGATAGCTCATCATGACTTTCCTAAGGATGATATGATTCCGTTCCATCCAATCAACCCTAAGTCCATCATCTTTTACATGAAGGATACCATTACGGTTCTCGACTTCAAATTCATAACATAACCTTACCACTAGGTGTAAGGTTCCACGTACATGACCTTCTTAACATTATTTAAGGTCTCACATATCATTCATTCATATATGACAAGGGTTCATTAAACCTACCTAGTGAAGACATTTCATATTCACATATCATTCATACATGTGTCAAGTAAGGGACACAAGTCTACCAAAACATGACACAACCTACTTAACTTTATTACATATAACATATCATTCTTTGAATCACTTAGGAATGGCCCTTATCACCTTTATGTCATCCTATACATTACCATATCATCATTAATATAACCATGACAACTCATATAGTCAATTTTGAACAATCATGCATTAACATCTAAGACTACACACATAAGAACATAGTCATAGTCTAACATGATCTCCTAATATACATAGAAGGAACACTCAGTTTCACATTACTTCATATGTAGAAAGATATGATTATACTTTAGATAAATCAACTACACAAATCATCATAGTACTTCAAGTAGTTACAACAATTCCATGATCATCATAATATATAAAGTAACACTGACAAGGCCACATCAACTCACATAGCATTGCCACTATAAGTGGAACATGCGAATCATCATTGTAATACAAAAGCTATGCATAATATTAAGAGAGTTAGGGCATCATACAACCCATTCAATCTCACCACTTCAAGCCAAAGCTAAATCATCCAATTCAATACCATCAGGCCCTTACTATGTCCATGAACATCAATTCAATACATAAACTATAATACTCAATGAATCTAGGTCAATTCAATATATACTTATCAATTTTAAGACCAATTAGATATCAATTGAATACAATTCTTACATCATTCAATATCCCATAGAAAACTACACTAGAATTCATAAGCATTAAGTCAACATCAATTAAATAAGCTTAATATTCAATGGAGCTAATAATATACAATACTCAATAGATCAAATTTAAACAACCTATGAACCATACAATCATAATCTATACATGAATCAAAAGTCCATAACAATCTACACATGAATTCATGAATATCAAAGCATGATCACATAATCTATATTTTAGTCAAATTTAGAGATTTAAGAGGTTCAAGGGTTCATGGAGAATTGCATTGGAAAACATTAAATATACATCAATAATATCATATCTCAATGTTTGAAAACGTTTCATGTAAGAACCCAAGACTTAGAGTAGAAATTGGACTTTTTCATATTTTTAAAATCTTTGAAAATCATCTCTGAAATTGACTCTAAGGTGATAGCAAGCCTTAGATGAAGAACTCTCATACCTTATTAGAATAATCTAATGATAATTGAAGATGAAACTCCATTGAAGATCCATCTTCAAGATTTATCTTCACCTTGAGATCTCATGCAGGTTTTTGAAGAAACTTTGGGAGGGAATGAGTTTTGATTTAGGTGCTAGGGTTTAAATGAGAGTTTTATGACTTATATACTTTTAAAATACCCATAAACACCAGAAATAACCATCCTCCTATTTTATAAGACTTGGAATAAATTTCCCAAAAACCCAAGCCTTAATAGAAAAATTGCAGGCAGTGCAGGTCCAAACCACGCCGTGCTAACAACGGATCATTTGTAGGACCACTCCCCGTCGATGGGGGTCTCATGGTTTGGTTAAGAGGTCCAAAACCTGCAGACTTTCAGGCTCCATCGACGCTCAAAGTTCATGAGCTGTCGTTCCATCGACAGGTCGTCGTTTGGCACTGCATGCAAGCTGTCATGCAAATTCATATCTTGATTTGAGGTCCTCCTCTAGGGCCCCTTGTGGGTCCTAGGTGGAGTCGTACCCAGATGCTAAACCTCTAAACATGCACCTCTAGGTATTAGGAACATAACCAAACATGTACAACATCAAAAAATCCATGCAACATGCTAAGACACATCTAAACTCATAAGGACGTCTAAAGGTTATCTTTCTAACGTCACCGGACGTTCTTAGACGTTTGACCTTCAAACCTTACCAAAGACAGCATGCTGTCTGTAAAAAATATTATCAACTATATAAGAACCTCATAAGCTCATTACTCACACATAAGCACATGAAAACACATAAGGCACATAGGTGACTAGTCGTCGAACGTCTTTGTCGTCCCTTGACATTTGACTTCAAACTTAATCCAAAATCTTGAGACACTACCTCTACATCATTTTTAACCATATTAGGACTTCAAGACTTCATGTCACACACATTAGGCACTAGTTTCACCTACGTCATTTTTGGAGGTGTTATACACTTAAATTGGATGGGGATCATTTTTTTTCATTTCATTAACCACTATGCTTCAATATGGAATGCTTCTACACATACACTTACTAATACATGCCGGTTCCACAGGAATTTAAGCAATCTCTTGAGGAAAAAGAATAGAGACAACAAACCCTAAGAGAGGATCGTGAGTTGAGATACTCAGACTTCATCCTATCACTCACATTTCACTTACCCCACCCCAATAAAAGATAGTGCAATTGTCTCCAATGCATAAGAAATCCTAGAAATAATAATGGTAGGTGAATCAAACTTGTGGTGCATAGCGCTGATGACCTATCAATAAGCGGGTGGGTCTGGTTTCCCAGAGCCTATAGGGTAAGTATTTCGATCACCTGCAGTAGTGCCCACATCTCCAAGGCTGACACCATTATTAGTTAATCCACCACTCTATCAGTACCATTAGTAGTGCTCACTGCTCTGCTCGCAGGCACTAAACTAGATGCTCAAGAAGCTAACTCTTGCACCCTCCTCTAGCGCATCTCTTCATCAATTATTGAGTCCCTCCTATCCTGTTCCACCTATGCCCGCTACCTTTTTTCTGTCATAGGCCTTATCACCGGCCTCAACAGTGTTTCTAGAATGGTGCCTCTTGCCATGAACACGTGGTTTGGGCTATGTCTCAAGAGATGTTTTAAAGAAGGCCTCAAGAACAGTATCTTCAGCTTGCTCTATGGGGGCATGCTCCGGCGCAATCTCCCACATCTCGAAGATAACATCAACATCACCGCGTAGGATAGCCAGCTTAGTCTGAAAGGCAGTGAGATCAGTGGTGGAGGATGGTCGTGCCAGAACAAGCAACTCAAATGCGTCAAGGCATTTGAGAAGCACATGAATTTGCTGCTCTATTTACTTAGAAACTCACTTCTCTTTGCGGTCCTGCCTCCGCTATGGATTTTTGTATCCACGACTGTATATGATGGAGGAAGGTGGCTAAATAACCGGTGCACCTCTCGCATTGTATGTAGGCTCCCAGTAAGGACTCTTCGTTCCTTAGTGATCAATCGGGCCATCACTCCCTTTTTATTTGTCATTTTCGTATCCCTATAGATTTTCCATTATTCATCAACACACCACATGTTTTGTTCATTTTCTACGGGGTGAGGTCATCTGTTCAGTGTATAGGTGCAGCTCCTGATGTAGTGACCTCATCAGATGAGGCATGTTGTTCCTGTTCCCCTCTTCTGGTGGCTCTTAAGAGTTGGCATCGGTTGAGGTGTCCGACTTGGACCATAAAGACTGGGCCAACCCTAATCCTAAAGATGTGGCAGACTCGGATCCGGATGCTGAGCCCCCTTTTGAACTGGATGCAACCCTTGTTGGTGAGCCGATTAGTATACGCTCCTCATCAGACTAAGAGGCAGTGACTACATCGGGGTTCACCTTCAGGGGGTTTCCCTAGTGATTCGGGATGGTGTCTGTGGTGTCTTTATGCCAGGAGGAACATAGGCTGGGTCCTTCGTCGAGTCGGTGTCTTCATCAATCAACTAGTAAGACGGGGCTACTAACTTGGATTTACCCCTTTTGGAGTAGACCACTTGAATCTTTGGAGCCATGGTACCTGTGTAAGCAATTGTTAGTACCAAAATAAATTATGAAATAATCAAAATAAAAAATTAAATAAATTAACATGCTGCATGTCACATCCCGAGCCTACATCCTGGACGTGACCGGCGCCCAAAGACCATAGTTGGTCTTGAGCGAATCCTTGACCTGACTTACTTAACTTAACGAAAGACATAACTTAATCATACGACGAGAAACATTCTCATAAAAATAACTTAAATGTCTTGGCCAAAATTGCACTTAAGTCTCAAAATTAGAATATGTGAAATGTAAGATAAGGAGAGACTCAAACTTAACAATCTGACTGACTATCTGTTGATGAAGCCTCTATAATACTAGGATGAATGTTGTTACAAACCCCACAATATTCTATAAGTAAAAACATGGAAAGAAATAAAAGTGTCCTCCGGAATGAAGAGAGTATCACCAACTGACTCTGAGCAGCTCATTGGATCAAATATGCGCCCAAAGCCGATTCTAGTTACCTACGTCTCCATCATTATATGATGCAGGACAACTAGTATCAATACATTGAATGTATGTGTAAGCGAGTTGTAATGCTCAAATAAAACTTATGCTTGAAAAAAAGTAAGAAGGAACACTTACCTTTACTTTGCTCAACTCATGAATAACATAACTCAATATAACTAACTCATTCCTATATATAAGAGTTTAAAGACATGTGCAATATAAATAAAAGCTGGTTAAAACATGGTTTTAAACTCTATGTATGCAAAGATACAATAGACTTTGAGATGTATGTAAATATATAAAATAATCTGATGTAAAATCATAATCTTAATAAAAGACATCATGCTTCCGCTCAAATTCTACTCGCGCAATGCATGAATGAAGTTCCATACCCCCATTCATACTAAGAAGAACCCCTTGTGGAACCATGCAACTACTCATGTGGGAGTTTATCTAACTGGCAACCATCACTTAATAGTTATAGTGATGATACAAAGTTTACCTCACGCTGCCAAGGACCATCCTAACTTTGATAGAGTATAGGACCTGAACTGCCTAATGGATCCACTAGTAAAATGTGAAAATAAATCTTCTAAAAAGTATAATCATTTTTTACCCATTATGGTTACATGGTTTTCATGGAGACTTGAGTTAATATAAAACTCACATCCCTTCATTAGTGCTCAATACTACTACAAAATATAAACTTATCTTGTATGTTTTAAAAACAACTTTTGTTGTGATTTTAGATTAGTGCTCAAAAAAAAAAAATTAGCTCAAAGACTATCTTGGAAATCTCACTTTCATTCTTGCTTCATGTTATAAAGCTATAACTCTTTTTTGTAAACTAGCTCGAAGGATCATTGGAAAACTTGGCTTTATGAGAGGCACGGGGCGCCAGGCCCCAAACTTCAGAGTCCAAGTTGGGTTACTTAGGCTGGTGCGCTGCCCCAAGTCCCTTAGGACAAAGACTGTCCTGTGGGGCTATGGGAGGCGCGGCGCCCCAGGGCCCTACAGACATGCATTTGGACTTTTATTCTCCGATTTTCATCTCTAAACATTCTAAACTTCCATGGATCTTTCCCCAAACACTTAGGATCACTAATAACCTCAATACCCAATAGATTAGACTCCAAAAAAACACGAAATCACGAATCAAATCAACTCTAGGTATGCAACGATTCAACCAACAAGAATTAAACAATATTCTTCAAGAACTTCAATTTTCATCATTCAATCTACTAAAAATTGCTGAATTAAACAAGTTGATGTGTGGGTAAACTAAACCAACACAGAGAGATCTCATAGTCCTTAATAGGTATCACCCCAGACTAATTCCACAAGCCGAACTTCGACGATCTTGAACGTTCTTGCTTCCTCTTCTTTTTTCTCCTCCTTTCTACTCTTTTTTTCACCCTCTCAAAACCCTAACTCTTTTGGTAAAATTATATACTGAATCCTATCAGTTTAGACCCTAATAATATTACCAAAAATGAAATAATAAAAGGGTAAGGAAAAGACCAAAACACCCTTTAAATATCCGGGTTGGATTTATTATTCAAATAGCCCAACATCAGAAAGGCATAAATAACTCATACGATATCTAAATCATGCAAACTTGGGACCGTTTCCTAGGAATTTCCAACCATTGGAAGAACTACCTGTAACTCATTCTGACCTAGAAGTTATGACTATTTGAAAATGGTCAAAACTCACTTTTTCAACTCAGTCGACTTTCCACAATTTTCTTTTTCTTTCCAAAAATAAATATTCCCATGTTTAACATCTTTTATAGTCGTTTCTAGTTGCGATACGTTACAATATATCCCCCTAGGGAACATTCGTCTTGGAAGAGATTACTCTTACTAGGCTAAGGGTGTAATATCTAGTTCAAACACCCAACATGCTCATTCATAACTTAACAGGTACTAAGAAGAAAATTAGTACCTTGGTAAGCAATTTCTCCGAATTCAAAGAGATGTGGATATATCTTCCTCCTATCCTATTTAGCCTCTCAAGCAGCTTCTCCACAAACTAATTTCTCCAAATGAATTTTGACTTGACGCTACTTACTTTGTTCCCAACTTGTGAACTTGGCGATCAAGATTCTTAACCGGGACCTCTTCATAAAACAATTTATCTTTGGTCCTAACATTCTCAATTGGTGTGATAGGTTAAATATCTCCCCTGCACTCCTTCAACATAGGAATGTGAGACACTGAATAGACTGCTTCTTCCTCTTGTGATAACTCTAACTTACCAGCTACAATTGGCAATCCTCTTGGAGATTCTATAAAGACCAATTTACTGGGAATGGTCTCCCCTTTCTTACATAATCTCATAACACCCTTCAAGAGTGAAACTTGCCAACTGACTCAATCGTCTACCTCAAAACACCGTCTCCCCCTTGTTCAGAAGCCTTCACCTTATTTTCTTATGAACTTTTGCCTTTAATTCAAGCAAGATATGGTCTTGGTCTTGCTCGCCTTTTACTTGTAACACTAACGATTACTCTGAACCATTCGTCACCAGTGCTTCTCCTTCTGTGGAATTCATTAATCAAACATCTAATCGTGCAAGTCTATGCACCTCCCTTGCTAACTCTTTCTTATCTTCTCCAATATGGGAGGTACTACCCATGGAAAACCTTCTTTGTTTGAGATGAAGCTCTTTCTAACTAAATATTTGCTGAAAAATCTTGTGATCTGTGAACAATTCCATATGAACACCATAAAGATAATGGCGTCATCTGTGGAAGCAAATACTACAACAACCTAACTCTAAGTCCCGGGTTGGGTAATTTTTCTCATGAACTTTCAAATTTCCATAGGCATAAACTATAACTATTCCATTCTATATTAATACACAACCCAAACCAACTTTAGATGCATCACAATACACCACAAAAACTTGAGTACTTTTCGGCAAAGTCAAAACTGGGCATTAGTCAACTTCTTTGTCAATTCATGAAAGCTTTTCTCACAAGTTTCAAATTGTTGAACTTAACCGTCTCCTAAGTTAATTTGGTCAAATAAAACCCTTCTCTAGAAAATCCTTCAATTGCTCTTTCAACTCTAGTAGTGTCTTTTTATATAACGGAATAGAGATAGAACGAGTATCTGGAATGATGTCTATGCCGAAGATCATTTCTCTCACAGGAGTGACTCCGAGTAGTTCATAAGGATAGACTTCTTGAAACACTTTTACTACTGAAACTGAATCTGAAATGGGAGGTATCTCGGCACTTGAGTCATTAATTTTAGCACGCCCTTTGAAAAGTAACTTCTTGCCTTTAGGTACAAAATGGAATGACTCATAGGCATTGTTGAAGTGTGTTTCCACTGTAAGACTGGCTCATTCGTAAAAAGAAACTTAAAAACTTGGGTTTAACAATCAACTGAGGCATAAGAGGCATGAAGTCAGTTCATGCCAAGAATGACATCAAACTTTACCATGTCTAACTCAATTAAAAGTGAAAGCAATATAATGAAATACTGATTGAAAGCATGTTGTAAACTCTGATGTATACAAGTATAGAAATAATAACTGAGATGTATGTAAAAATACAAATAACTGATGTATATGAAAAATACAATACTTCTATGGGAGCTTCTCTATCCGACAACCATCAGTTAAGAGCTATAGTGATGATACAACATTATTAGGCCAATACTGCCCTTCAATCTAACCTTGCCAGAGTATAGGATGTGAACTGCCTAATGGATCCACTATTAACTTTGAAGAGGGTTCATTTAAAAAGTATGACCCTGTTCTACCCATAATGGCGACATGGGTTTACATGGAGACTTGAGTTAATCTGAACTTGTATCCCCACATGGTTGCTCAATAATACTCCCGAAAAATATATATAATGGATTTTATGTTTTTAAAACATTATGATCCTGTGATTTGAGATTCATGCTCAAAATATAGCTTTTAAAAAGCTCTCTTGGAAATCATAGTTTCCTCTTTTTTCTACTAAAGCTATCCATAGGCTCTGTGGAAGTCTTGCTTCCTTTCTTTCTCAAAACTTTAAAACTATTTTAGTTTAAGCTTTGAGGAAACTACTTACATCCCTTTTAAATCTTTAGAAATGAACTCAACTTTATGCTCTTTGCATACTCGAAACCTAACTCTTAGGGAATACTTAGTTCCCTTATAGCATTTGAGAATTTAACTCAACTCTTTAATTGAACCTTAACAAATTTAAAATATTTTTTTTAAGACTCTTGAATGCTTTATGGACTTACTTTGACTTGCTTCTTAACTTTTAGACTTGACTCCTAACTTCCTTGACTTAGATCTTAACTTTCGTTTAATTAGATTATGGATTAAAGGATAATGATCTCATGTTTATGGATATTTTCATTATATTTAGATGTACGTTAGAGTATTGGAATCAACTAGGAATGATAGGTACATCACTTAGGAACTAGTACGAAGAGATAGGGAAAGAGCGGGGTCTCCAGGGAACCGTGGAACTTTGAGAGGCGCGGAGCGCCAGAGCCTGGTGGATAGAGGTTGTCCTCAGGTTCTCTAGATGGCATAGCCTCCAGCGCCTAACGAACAGATTCTGTCCTGATGGGATCTTGTAGGCGCGGCGCCAGGGCCTATCAGATCGTTTCGCCGACTTCTCTTCTCTGATTTTCAACACTAAACCTCCAAATATTCCATGGATCTTCACCCAAAACTTAGAATGAATAATGAAATCAATACCCTATAGTTTAGACTCATAAAAAAACCCAGAATGACTAATCAAAAAAACTTAAGGTACGTTATAACTTTACCAACAAATATCCAATAATTTTTTAGCAAGAACTTCAAGAATTTATCATTTATTCAATATAAAACTTGATGAATCAATATGTTTGTGTTATGGGTGAATAAACCCAACACAAAAAGGGCTTACATACCTCGATAGGTATCCCCCCCGATGAAATCCACGCATGATCTTTGGCATTCCTGGATGATTCATGGTCTTCCTCTCCTTTTCTCTTTTTCTCCAATGACCTAAGCGTTCTTAATCTTGTTAAACTGAATTGGGATTTGGTTTTTACCTTTAAATAACCCTTAAAACAAATTAGGAAATACTAGGGTGAAAAGACAACTTTGCCCTTACTAAAATCCGGATTGGATTTTACTTAGCTCAACAACCCAGCTTCTCAAAGGCACATCTCCCTCATACGACATCAGATTTTTGGAAATTTGGTGGCGTTGAAAATATCTTCCCAGGTATTTCCAAATATATAAAGAAATCATGCAAACTCATCCTGAGATGGAAGTTATGGACGTTTGAAAATCACCAAAACTCACTTTTGACAGCTGGAAATTTTCCATATTTCCCTACTTAATTCCAAAATGATTATTTTTTGATTTGTAGCTTATTCTTAGATGTTTCAAGTTACGATATGTTACTTTATATCCCCCTTGGGAACATTTGCCATCAAAGGAGAACTCTTTCACTAAGCTAAGGGTAGTAACACAATTTGAGCACTCAACAAACAAAAACAAGTAATATTATGCTTACACATATTCTTATAAAGTGCTAAGAAGAGAATTTAGTACCTTGATCTTCATTCTCCCGATTTCAAATAGATGTGTATATCTCTTCTTCATACCCTCCTCGGCTTCCCAAGTCGCTTCTTCAACGAATAGGTTGCTCCAAATGACCTTGATTGAAGAAACTTCTTTTGTCCTTTAGTTGCGAACTTGACAATCCAAAATCTGAACCGGAACTTCCTCATAGGATAGGTTATCGTTAATTCCAACGTTCTCTGTTTGTACTATAATGAAGGATAACCTAGCTTTTCTTCAACATTGAAATATGGAATACAAGATGAACAGTTGCTTAGTCTTGGGGTAGATCCAACTCATAACCCACCTTACCCACTCTCATGGAGATTCTGTAAGGACAAATATACTGGGGACTACGCTTCCCCTACTTACCAAACTTCATAAGACGCTTAACCAGTGAAACCTTAAGATACATCAAATCATCCACCTCAAACTCTAATGGCCTTCTCCTAACACCTGTGTACGATTTTGGGGACTTTATGCCGTTTTCAATCTTTCCTGAATCACTTAACCTTCTCCATATATTGGTGAACGGAATCTGTTCCTATCAACCCTAGCCAAATTTGGACAACCTAATAAGAGATCTGCACTTTCTCCCATAAAGATCTTCATATGGAGCCATTTGGATGCTCGAATGATAACTATTATTG
The DNA here is from genome assembly GCF_001406875.1 of Solanum pennellii. Taxonomy (NCBI): domain Eukaryota; kingdom Viridiplantae; phylum Streptophyta; class Magnoliopsida; order Solanales; family Solanaceae; genus Solanum; species Solanum pennellii. Next base: position 4,160,625 of record NC_028642.1, read on the forward strand.
TCAGCAAACTCAATGAGAGGTATATGATCATCCCAATTTCCTTTGAAGTCGACACACAAGCACTCAACATATCTTCTAAGGTATGGATATTACACTCTGCTGGTCCATCTGTCTGAAAGTCAAAAATAGTACTCAAATTTACCTCTGAACCCAAACCTTTCTGGAAAGATTTCCAGAATTGTGCACTTCTATCTTAAATAATGGAGATAAAAACTCTATGAAGTCTCACAACTTCTTTAAGGTACAACTTGACATAGTCCTCTACAAAATATGTAGTCTTTACCAGCAAGAATTTGGTTGACTTTGTCTTTCTATCAACAATCACCCAAATAGAATCATGCTTTCGAGATGTTGGAAATCCTGTAATGAAGTCCATATTAATCATATCCAACTTCCATCCCGGAAGTTCTATAGTCTAAGCCAAACCTCCAGGCCTTTTGTGCTCTAGTTTCACTTAGTGACAATTTGAGCATTTGGCTACAAACTCTGCGATATCTTTCTTTATGTCTTCCCACCAATAAACCTCTCTCAAGTTGCGGTACATCTTGGTGGCCTCTTCTAGGATCCTATCTTGGTGTCCATTCACGTTATACACACATAATCTGCCTTGGTAGTTCAGCACACCATTTCTCCCTTGTTCAAAATCCAATACTTTTTGGTTATGGACACTTTCCATAAAATTAAGAAAAATATGGTCTTGTTCTTGCTTCTCTTTCACCTTTTACACTAATGATGATTCTGACCCATTAGTCACCACTATGCCTCCTTCTGTGGAATCCATAAGTCTGATTCCTAAACGTGCAAGTATGTGCACATGTTTAGCTAACTCTCTATTTTCTTCTTGAACATGGGCGGTACTACCCATGGACAATCTTCTTAAGGCATCAGCAATAAATTAGCCTTACCCGGGTGGCAAAAAATACTCACGTCATAATTCTTGAGTAATTCCAACCACCTTCTGTATCTGAGCTTGAGCTCTTTCTGGGTGAACACATATTGGAGGCTCTTGTGATCAGTAAATATATCAACATGAACACCATAGAAGTAGTGGCGCTATATCTTCAAAGCAAACACTATTGAAGCCAATTCTAAGTCATGATTTGGATAATTCTTCTCATGAACTTGCCATTCTTCATCAATACGCAACCCAAGCCAACTCTTGATGCATCACAATACACCACAAAGCCTTGATTATCCTCCGGTAAGGTCAAAACCAAAGCGGTATTCAATCTCTTTTTCAACTGTTGAAAGCGTTTTTCACCAGCTTCAGACCATTGAAACTTGACTATCTTCTGAGTTAACTTAGTCAAAGGAGAAGAGATTGATGAGAATCTTTCAAAATTTTCTTTTATAATAGTCAAGCAAGCCCAAGAAACTCCTTATATCTATTAAAGATGTGGGTCTAGGACAACTCTGAACTGCCTCAATCTTCTGAGTGTCAACTCTATTCCCTTCACCAGAAACAATGTGGCCTAAGAAGGCCACAGACGTAAGTGAAAACTCACACTTGGAGAACTTGGCATATAACTCTTTGTCTCTCAAAGTCTGAGAAACAATCCTTAGGTGACTAGCATGATCTTCTTCATTCCATTAATAAATCAGTATGTCATCAATGAAAATGATGACAAACAGATCTAAATAAGCTTTGAAGACTCTGTTCATAAGATCCATTAACGTTGCAGTTGCATTTGTCAAACCAAAGGACATAAAAAGAAATTCATAATGCCTATACCTTGTTCTAAAAGCTTTCTTGGGAATATCAGATTCCCTTACTTTCAACTGATGATAGCCTAATATGAGGTCAATCTTAGAAAAGAAAGAAGCACCTTGAAGTTAATAATAAAGATCATCTATTCTTGGAAGAGGATATTTATTCTTGATGATCACCTTATTCAATTGGCGGTAGTCTATACACATCCTAAGGGACCAATCTTACTTCCTCACAATAAAGACCGGAGCGCCCTAATGTGAGACACATGGTCTAATGAAGACTTTATCTGACAAATCCTTCAATTGCTCTTTTATCTCTTGTAATTCTTCTAGTGCCATTCTGTATGGAGGAATAGAGATAGGAGGAGTATCTGGAATGATGTCTGTTTCGAGGTTTATTTCTATTTTGGAAGGGACTTCGGGTAGATCATCAGGAAAGACTTCTAGAAACTTAGTGATTATGGAAACTGATTGCAGTCAACTTACCTCAACACTTAAGTCATTAACTCAGACTAAGTTATAGATACACCTCTCTGAAACCAACTTCCTTGCTTTTAGGTACGAAATGAAACGACCCTTAGGCACTGATGAACTACTACTCCATGCTATGACTGAGTTATTAGGAATTTGAAACTTGACAACTCGAGCTCTGCAATCTATTGATGCATAACATGCATGGAGCCGGTCCATACCAACAATGACATCAAAGTCTACCATGTCTTACTCTATTAAATCAGCCATGGTACTCTTGTGACTGATGAAAACAGGACAATCATGATAGACTCTTTCTGCTAGAATGGGTTCACCAATAAGGGTGGAAACACTGAATGGTTTGCTAAGTTGCTCAGGAAATATTCTCAAAGTTCATAGCAACATAAGGAGTTATAAAAGATAAAATCGCCCCTGGTCTAATAATGCATAAACAGTAAAGTCAAAGACTCGAATCATACCAGTGACACCATCTGTTGAATTCTCTTGCTCTTGGCGATTATTAGGAGCATACAAAGTTGTTTGTTTCTCGGCCAGTACAAGAAGTAGCTCCCTAGGTGCAACCTTGTCTGTTGGAGCTGCTGATAAAGATTGAGATCTACTGCCCCCATTCCCACCACTTTGCTTAATATTGGACATATTCTCATGAAATGCCCAGTTTGACCACACTTGAAACAACCCGCGGAGCCTTCGCGACAGACGCCAAAGTGATTCCTACCACACATGGTGTAACACTTTGTAAATGCCATGACTTAGACTAGAGCTTAATATATTGAATAATGTTTAAAATGATTTTTTCAGACATATATTAATGTAATAAGTTCATTTAGAAAAGGTTAGAACCAAAATGATAAAGAAAGACCTTGACGTCCGGAAACTAGGTAATTTTTAACTAGTTGACGTCCCTATGTTTGGTGAAGGTTTTGAAGTGTCAAATGAAGTATAAAATTAGTAAAAAGTCTTTATATAGGTAGTATTAGTACAAAGGATCAAAACATACGGGAACGGCACCCCAAGGACCACCCGAAGGGTCCTTGGAAAGGACCCAAACTTGGGCGAGCAGGCTACAAAAGACGCCTGCAAGCAGGCAGATTGGAGGGGCTCTACGCGTCGCTGTATACTGCCTCAAGATTTGAGAAGCAGCATTACGATTCAAGGCTGACACGAGGCTCACTTCCTCGACCCAAAAATTATGAAAAAGAACGGGAATTAGCCCCGCGACGCGCAACCACTTCCCAGATTCGTTCAAGTTGTATTTTTTGTAACTTAACTTCATAAAAAGCCCATTTAAGTGAAGGGTCTTGAGGGTATCTTATAGTATGACTATATATTGATTCTAGTTCAGTTTTAGACAATTTTTACACACTAAATCAATTTCAAATGAATTTCTCTCATCTCTCTCAAGAACGCTCTCTTTTCAAAATTCTATTGAAGAACAAGAAAAGCTTAAGGAAGATGACGAAGACTTCAAGATTTTTATTCAATTATCGTGGAATATTTGTCAATAAGTTATGGGTTTTCCACTCTTGGTATTTCTTTTCCCTAAGAGTTCCTTTCAAAGATGGTTTTCAAGAATTCAAACTTCTAGGGTTTTTACTCTATAAAATAGGTTTTCTTCCTAACTATACATTTACGACTATCGATGAAAAATAATGGTTTTCTATTGTTGATTAAGTATATATTGTTGAATGTTTGTCTTTCAAATGTTACATTCTCGTTTGAAACATGTCCTTGCCACATTGATGGTTTCGAATCGGTTATATCTACTACTTTATTCGATGTAAACGTTGGGATAGGAACTAAGACTTGAATGACCTATTTAATGACCCTTTCCCTTATCCTACATTATGAATTGATATTTTATATGACTTGAACAGTTGGTATTGATTATTCTATTGAGTATTTCACTATGTTTTTCTTATGATTGTTGTAAGTTGAACGTAAGTTCTTGAATAAGGTACTTGGAAGCAGGAGGTAAGTCTTCTAAAGTCATGGTTAATCTATGATGTTTATGTTAACCTACAAATGATGTTACAATGCTAATGAAGTATGTATGGTGATACTATGCATATATGTGGGCTATGAATATATTAATTTGTGAGATTATGAAAAGAACATGATGATGCAAATTTATGATATTCTCTTGCATGCTTTACACAAGTTGATTATGATATGTTAATCTCACAAATGAAAGGTTACGAAGAAAGGAAATTCTCATCTAATCCTAAAGAGTTCGTGATCATGTTCATACAAGGAGTAAATCTCCTATGAATTATGAAAAAATTTATGAATAAATGATGAATTAAAGGTTATTCACAAGGGGACTTAAGCTTAGCACCGATGGATTAGATATGAAAGGTGTCCATTCCCTAGTTCGAAGGTAGGTCCACAACGAATATCATGAGATAGAGGTTGTCATGTAATGCAGAACAATGGGTCTCTAATACATCTCCTAGTTCTTCAACTATGTTTCCACCATAGGATACTAGCTAGTTGATCTGCCTAGAAAGCTATGTCATGTTTGGTTCTACTTTGGTCGGTAGACCACCTTCTTTCTGTGTGAGGTTTCATGACATCGGATTCCATGTTTAGCTCACATGGTCTAATGTCGGTTAAGGTGAATGTTCCCTCTTGTAAAATGAAAGTCAAGTAAATAGACGTTGACTAGGGTGACTTGAATAGTCTACTTAGTATAGGTAGGGGTATGGGACTCTACCTAGACATTACACAAGTTGACTCTAAGGGAAGCCCTAGGAGATTGTTCTTATGTAATATCATAACATGAAAGGTATGATGCTTATAATACATCGTGTTACTCTTATATGAAGTTGGTTACGTTAATGATCATGTTTTTTTGTCTATATGACTTTATGAGGTGATGACTACTTATGTTACAAGTTATATGAAGCAAAGCTTTACTTATGGTCTACTATCTTATCCACTTAGTTGTGTGGGGTTATGAGGCTTCGCTTGACCATTGCACTTGTAGGTTGGGGATGGGATCATTTGTATGTGTTTTCTGTTTTATGTTTATATGGTCTATTGAATATGAAATGTTAACATAACTCTATGAAAGTATGTCTTTGATTATGATTATGCTTTATTTGATGGAATCCTTAACTAGTATATGTTCTATGGTATGTGCATTGAAGATTTTCAAATAATTTAGCACGCTTTTTATGATATGATCCTTTCCATGCATGTCCCTAAATGTTATGTGCATATACTCATACTTAGTACGCGTGACAGATTAATCCCATTACTTTATATTATAACAAATGTAGGGTCCGGCCATTGAAAAAGCTTGGAAATCTTTCTCCAAGTGTTGGTAGTCCTCATGTTCGGGGATGCTATATTTTTGTACTCTACCTTATGAAGACTTAAGTAGTTACTAAGAATAATTTTGATTCCGTTTATGTTCTTTGGATTCTTTTGTATGAAGGCCTATATAGGTTATAGACTTTTTATTGTCTATGTCCTAATTAGTACTCTTTAGATGTTTTTTATATGAGACAACTTTTAGAATATGGCTATGTATGTTTTCATGATTGTTATATATGAAGTCTAAGTATACTTCACATAGTATTAAATTCTTTTAGTATTTCTGCAATTTTAAATGATGACATGTTATGACGAATTCCAAGGGCTTGTCTGAGTCCTCTGAGAGGACAACGATAGCGGTCGTATCTGGGGTATACTCTCCGAATGTGACAAACTTGGTATTAGAGCATCAGGTTTAATATATTTAGGTTCAATGTCTAACTAAACCACATTACCTAGTGTCTAGTTCAGGATTGTGAAGCGCGCCACAATTGTATATGAGAGGCTATGTGATGATTAGGAAAATTCTCGTTTCTTGATAATCCTATGTCATGCCTCTAGAGTTTAGACACTATGTGTCTTTTAGAATCTAATCCCTTTCTTGTGGTTATAAGCGATGAACACAAGAAGGACAACTGCGAGGAGAGTAGGAGAGGATATAACGAATGTGGGAGATACTCCCTAGGCAATCAAGTTCCTCCTAAAGTGCAAGCTACTATGAAAGATCAAGTTTCAATTGATCATCCATCCATGACGGATGATGAGGTGAGGGCATCCCTATTCCAAATAGCCCAAGCCATCATCACTCAAGCTCAAGCTATTATGGCACAAGCTAACAGAGAGGTTGTTGCTCGAGAGAACCAACACGCTAGTACTATGGCTAGCTGTTTGAGAGATTTTACGAGGATGATCCCCCCATGTGCTTTGGATCAAAAGTTGATGAATACCCCCAAGACTTCCTTCATGAAGTCTATAAGATATTGTTTGCTATTGGTGTAAGTACTACTGAAAAGGCTGAGCTTGCTGCCTATCAACTCAAGGACATGGTTGATACATGACATAATCAGTGGAAGGATGGTAGGGCTATAGGAGGTGGTCCCGTGAAAATATAACCTAATGTAGAGGAGTTGATCAACCTTCGCCTACGAGGTATCAGTGTTACAGAATACTCCCTAAAGTTCATTAAGTTGTCCAAATATTTTTATTTGGTTTCTAATGCTAGGGATGAAATGAGCTATTATGTAATGGGTGTGTCCGAAGAGATTGAAGAAGAATGTCTTCTAGGCATGCTTCATGACAATATGGATCTTTCCAGGTTGATGGTTCATGCACAACAAGTAGAGGAGAGTCGTCTAATGAAGAGGAACAGAGAAGCTAAGAAGGTAAGGTCTTTTGAAAGTAGTTTTTCTAAGTGTAGGCTTGACTTTCAAGACAAGCCTAAGTTCAAGAAGAGGCTATCAAACCATGTCCCTTAAAATTTCTCAAATAATTGCAATGATAGAGGTTTTAATCCTAAACCTCAGAAGGGGAGAAATGTTAACCCACCAAGATAAAGACCAACTTGTGGTAAGTCTGGTAGGAATCATGTGGGTGAATTCCTTGTTGGGACTAATAGTGTCTATGGTTGTGGCAAAGGTCCATATGGTAAAAGACTGTCCAAATGTGAGAAACCAAGGTAAGGGGAATGGACAAACTCAACCAAGCGTTCCTACCTCTTAAGATCCAAAAAGGAACCGTTTCTATGCACTCAAGGCTAGGGGTGAACAAGAGAACTCTCCTGATTTCTCGATCCCGCTTCTACCTTTTTTTTTGTTAAACCTTTGGTAGCTAGGAAGTTTAATGTACTTCTCCATGTTTTAATTGAACCTTTGTCAGTTTCTACCCCAATGGGTGACTCTGTTATTGCAAAAAGAGTCTATAGGAAATGTCCTATAATGTTGCCCAATAAAGTTACTCTTGTTGATTTGGTAGAACATGACATGTTTAACTTTGATATCATCTTGGGAATGGATTGGCTTCATGATTTTTTTGCTTTCGTAGATTGTAGAACAAGGGTAATGAAGTTTCAATTTCCAAATGAACCCATTCTTGAGTGGAAGGGGGGAAATTCTATGCGAAGGGGTGAAATAATTTCTTTCTTGAAGGCTTGTAAGATGATAGCCAAGTGTTGATTATACCATATGATGAGGGTTAAGGACCTAGAAAGTGAAACTCCTTGTATTGAGTCAGTCCCCTTTGTAAGGGAATATCTAGAGATATTTGCTAATGACTTTCCAGGAATTCCTCCCGAATGGGAAATTGACTTTGTCATTGATTTATTACCGGATATGAATCCCATTTCAATTCCTCTATATAGGATGGCTCTGACTGAATTGAAAGAGTTGAAGCTTCAACTCAAGGATTTACTAAACAAGGGTTTTAGTCAGCCTAGTATTTCTCCATGGGGTGATCTGGTCTTGTTTGTTAAGAAGAAGGATGAGTCTCTTAGAATGTGCATTGATTATTTCCAACTCAATAAGGTCACCATAAAGAATAAGTATCCTCTCCCTCAGATTGATGATCTATTTGATAACCTCCAAGGTGCTAGTTACTTTTCTAAGATTGACTTAAGGTCGGGATACCACCAACTTAGGGGGAGAGGTGAAGATGTTTCCAAAACAGCTTTCCGAATTAGATATGGACACTATGAATTTCTTCTTATGTCTTTTGGGTTAACAGATGCCCCGACGACATTTATGGACCTAATGAATAGAGTTTTCCGAGATTACCTTGACTCATTTGTTATTGTGTTCATTGATGATATTTTGATATACTTCAAGAATAAAAATGAGCATGAGAGTCACTTGAGGTTGGTCTTGCAAGTGTATGCAAAATTCAGCAAGTCTGAATTTTTGTTGAGGTCGGTTGTTTTTCTTGGCCATGTTATATATGGTGAGGGTGTAGATGTTGATCCAAAGAAGACGGATGATGTCACAAATTGGGATAGACCTTTGACTCCCACAGATATAAGAAGTTTCTTGGGTCTAGCCGATATTATAGAAGGTTTGTTGATGGATTTTTTCCCATTGCTTCTCCTTTGACACCTTTGACCCAAAATAAGGTGAAGTTTGAGTGTTTAGAAGCTTGTGAGAAAGTTTTTCATGAATTGAAATCTAAGCTTATCTCTGCTTCGGAGTTGACCTTACCGGAGGGTAATGAAGAATTTGTAGTGTATTGTGACGCTTATTGAGTGGGATTGGGATGTGTCCTCATGAAATATGGCAAGGTCATAGCTTATGCATCTGGTTAACTCAATTTCATGAGAAGAACTATTTGAATCATGACATTGAGTTAATAGTTATTGTTTTTTGCCTTAATAATATGGAGACATTACTTGTATGGTGTGTATGTTGATGTGTTTAGTGACCATAAAAGTCTTCTATATGTGTTTACACAAAAGGAGTTGAATCTCCAATAGAGAAGATGGTTAGAACTTTTGAAGGATTACGACATGAGTGTCCTTTACCACACTGGCAAGGCCAATATGGTTACGGATGCTTTGAGTCGTATGACTATAGGTAGTGTATCTCATATGAAAAAAGAGAAGAAAGAACTTGTGAAATATGTTCATAGGTTGGCTCGATTAGGTGTGCAGTTAGAAGATTCTCCAAATCGTTGTTTCATGGTCCATCACAACTCCAACTCATCATTAGTGGTGAAGGTGAAATCTAAGAAGCATCTTGATCCACTATTGATGGAGTTGAAGGAATCGGTACTTGGTAAGCTCAATGAGTCATTCTCCCAGGGAGGGGGGATGGTATTCGTAGGTATCAAGGGAGATTACATGTACCAGATGTAGAGGATTTGAGAAATCGAATTCTAGAGGAAGCCCACGGTTCTCGTTATTCTATACATCCGGGTGCGACCAAAATGTATCATGACCTTAGAGAGCTCGATTGGTGGGATTGTTTAAAAAGGGACATAGCAGAGTATGTTGTTAAGCTAACAAACTTCCAACAGGTTAAAGCCGAGCATCTAAAACTGGGAGATTTAACCCAAATCATGGATGTTCCTACTTGGAAGTGGGAGGCCATCAATATGGACTTTGTTGTTGGGTTTCCTCGAACCCAGAGGCAAAATGATTCCATATGGGTTATTATGGATAGGATGACCAAATCTGCCCACTTTATTCCTATAAAGTCTACTTATACTGCCAAATATTATGCAAGAATCTACATTAATGACATCTTGAGTCTTCATGGGATTCTTTTGTCCATCATTTCGGATAGAGGAGCCCAATTCAATTCTTGTTTTTGGAAAGATTTTCAAAAAGGTTTAGGTACTCAAGTTAAACTTAGCACCGCTTTTCATCCTCAGACGGATGGCGAAGCGGAACGTACCATTCAGACCCTAACCATCGCAGCGCGCAACATGTCCCTCAAAAAATAGTATCCATCGCGGCACACGATACGTCCCTCAAAATGGTACATCCTCTTTAATTTCTTATTCTTTCTCAATTTACATAACATATGTCATCACCATGCCTAAAAAAATACAAATGATATGTTCACACAAATTATAACTTAACTCTAGACTTTAAATTTAGGAAATATATATATATATA
>NC_028642.1:4171043-4173845 GCF_001406875.1 Solanum pennellii
TATATATATATATATATAAAGCTTGTAAATTAGTGTAAACAACTTAGTTCACTAATGAATGAAGTAACAAACTCAACTTTACTTATAAAATGAAGTAATATAGTTTCTTTGGGAGATTCTCTAACAAATAACCATCACTATGAGCCTAAGTGATGGTCCAATGTTTTACCTCAAGTTGTAAGAGGACCATTCTATACCTTTGCCATCAATATAAAACCTGAACTACAAAGTGGACCACTAGTTATGCTAAAAAGAACTAAAGGAATCATTTAAAAAGTATGACCTTTTTCTGTCCATGATGGCTACATGGTTTATGGGAGATTGACTTATTATGAACTCGCATTCCCATATCGATTCTCAATTCTACTCCAAAAAGTACAATGATTATATCATGTCGACCTTTAAAGTGTATTGTCCCTCAATTGCAAAAGATCACCAACAATAGCACGTAAATTGAAAATTTCTAACTTTTGACTTTATTATTCTCTCTTCTTATCATCTTTTTCTCTCAACTCCAACAATAATATATTATAATAACATGTTATACCCCTATACATAAACATGGGAACTAAGACTTAGATTATACCTTCGATAATTCCCTTAGAATTCCCCTTTCTCTTCAAAAAACCTAAATAATAATAATAATTAAAATATGACATTATCTGAAGAATTCAGTCCTCGTTTGAGCCTGCACATGTGAGCTTCTCTTCTCCCTTTCTCTCTTATCTTTTCTAAATTAATTATGTATTAAAAGTGACAAACCTAGTAACTAATTTTAATACATGGGCAAAAATAAATTATATGCCAGACTTATTAACCACTAATTATTTTAAAAGAAACTATTTAATAAATGCTTGCCAATTATGTAACTATAGTTATCGAATAGTTCAAAACTTTCAAAACAACTTCGGCAACTAATCATAAATGATTAAGGGAAACGAGAGAGGTAAGCGAATATATTTTTGGCATGAGATATTCCTAAAATGAACTTCTAGGCCATTACAATATATAATGCATCTTGCAAGGTGATAGTGGATAAGCTTAACATATTACAATAGACAAAATCAATTGTTACAATTTTATGAAAATATACTAGTAAATTCCAAAATTTATGGCAATATGTCCTACAACTTCTCAAGTAAATGTTTCATTGACCAAATTCTTATCTAATTAAATTGTTGAATGTATCTGTAATGTATAAACATTATATAAATAGTCTAAGATTGAATATATGTATGATGCATAGCTATACATTAGACATGTATAAAGAATCACAAACACAGTCACATAATGTTATACATTATAACGCACCTTCCTCACGAGTTGAATTTTTCTCAATATTGAATAGCTTAAATATCCTCTAAATAGCCCTAAATTATAAATATGAACAAATCTCAACGTTTCGATATATTTAGAATATTATATTTTCACTAGAAATGATCAATATAAAATTGCGGTAGATCAAATTTTAAATTTTGAAATTCAAAAGCTTTTAATGAAGGATTTCAATGGACATCTGATTGAAGTCTCCACTAAACAATCCACAATTTAGATACTTTTATCTACTCTCAGTATTTCTATTCTCTAGATATATTATTCACTCAAAATAATGTATAGTTGCGACAATGTCAAATTTTTTTATTTATTTATTCTTACCCAATTACCCAAAGAAGATCCGAATAGAGATAGACATAATCAGTAAATGATCAAATGGTCATTCTATTGTTTTAAATTCTCGATTACTCTTATCGAAAATATTGTCAAACAAAGCTATTTTACTAATTATAAAAAATGACTCCTTCTGGTAGATGATTAAAGAAACAACGTGTTAAGAACTTTCTTTGTCACTTTAAATTATATCATTATCATAATAATTTAAGACATAATCGGTAGATTTTATGAAGAAAATTTATTAAACTTTAAAAAAGGAAAAATAATAAATTTTGTTCCATGTAATATTTAGCTTTCCATATTCCTACCACAACTTTGGAAAGTAATTAAAACGTAATACACTATAAAAGACAAATCTAGTATTATGTATTGAAATCATTCATTCATATCTCTTTTTATTTTTTTTTGTCATGTCTTCAGATTAAGTCATTGCTTTTAAGACTAGCGATGGTGAGAAATTCAAACTAAGGCTGTAGTTGTGAGGTTAGAAGTCATCAAGAACATGGTACAAAACCTGGATTGTACTTCAAATGTCATCCCCTTGTCTAATTTTGATGGAAAAACATTGATCAAAGTGGTTTAATATTGGAAGAAATATTCGGAAAAAAGGTGTTATGGAAGATGAGTTAAAGAGTCTTGATCACGATTTCTTTAAGATGAATCAATCAGAATTATTTGGTGTTCTCTTGGCTGCTACTTTTTTATGATATGATGTTGAAGGAGTTAATAATCAAAGAATTTGCTGATAGGATCAAAGGAAAATCAATAGAGGAGATACATGATGTATTTGGTATCGTGAATGATTATACTCCAGAGGAAAATGAGGAGATTCGTAGTGATAATGCTTGGGTTTTAAATGATTTTACAATATTTATGTTATTTCTTTAGCTATACCTTATATTTATTGTAATTTTATTTTTCTTAGTTGTATCTTCTGTTGTTCCTTTTTGAAGAAATATTGCTCAGTTTTGAAGGATTTGTAAATTATGTTGGAAAGAAAATAAAGCTTGTTATGTTATTTGAGAAAAAATATATTATCCTTTTAAAAACAATATTTACTAAAATATCCTCTAAATAGTCCTAGATTTATATATATATACATATATATATATATATATATACATATATATA
>NC_028642.1:4174807-4189882 GCF_001406875.1 Solanum pennellii
TATATGTATGTATGTATGTATGTATGTATGTATAAACCTTATAAAATAGTGTAAACAACTTAGTTCATTAAAGAATGAAGTAAAAAACTCAACTTTACTTATAAAATGAAGTAATATAGTTTCTGTGGGAGATTCTATAACAAATAACCATCACTATGAGCCTAAGTGATGGTCCAATGTTTTACCTCACGTTGTAAGAGGACCAATCTATACCTTGCCATCACTATAAAACCTGAACTACAAAGTGGACCACTAGTTTATGTTAAAAAGCACTAAAGGAATCATCTAAAAAGAATGACCTTTTCTGTCCATGATGGCTACATGGTTTATGGGAGATTGAGTTATTATGAACTCTCGTCCCCATATCGGTGCTCAATACTACTCCAAAAAATATACTTAGCTCATATGTTTTTAAAACAACTTCTTCTCTGGTTTGAGATAATTGCTCAAAAGTTTTCTTGGAAATCATAGTTTCCTCTTTACCAAAAACCAGTCCAAAGGCTCTTTTGGAAATATGTGTTTCCTTTCTTGCTCAAAATGTGAAGATATTTGTAACTCTTACGGAATACTAAGTTCCCTTATAACTTTTAAGAAATGAACTCAAGTCTTTACTCATTTCTTAACTTGAAAATTGAGCCTTAAAACAAAGTTAAAGTTTTTGTTAAAGACTCTTGAAACTTAAAAGAACTTTGTTTGCCTTTCTTCTTAACTTTATGCTTGACTCCTAACATCCCTTGAATTCGAAGTTTTGGATTCAAGGTTGAAACACATGTTCTTAGATTACTTCAATATGTGTAGAAGCTATTTAGAGTATTTATAATCCATAGGAAGTGTTAAATCACTTTAGAAGGACTAACTTGGACTAAACGACGAAAGTTGGGCAAAAACACCAATTTAGGCGCATACAGAGCACGTGTGCCGGCCCGAAATGTATGGGGCTTGATCTTGGCGCACTGGTGGTGAGCCGCGCCAGGCCTCAGGTCTAGAGGCCACTTTTGGGCGCACTGGCGCTATTGGTGCGCGTCGCGCTACCTGTTCGTTCAGGTAAAATATGACAAATTTTTCCTCTTATTTTCTGATCTTAAATCGTTTTAAATCGATTCTTTTTCTCAAATTCTCAATAGATTAATATATACTACAATCATACACACAAGGATCTAAATAAAAGATTTCAAGAAACACCACTTTAATCCTCAAGGACTCCTATATCTCAACCCATGTTCAAGAACTGATGCAATTCAAGAACAACATTCAACAACATTCAAAACCCAATCTTTTTAGCTTAATTGTAGGACCCCAAAATGAGTTAGGGTATCTATATACTAAAATGTTTATCTTAAGGTACTAAGGTTCTAAAATGACTTATAATATGGTTTACAGGCAGTCTGTAAATTTTTAGGTGATTTGGAATTCGAACATCAAGGGACGACCAAAACGTCCGATGACTAGTCACCAAAGTGTCTCATGTGTCTATACGTGTTTATATATTGTATGTAATGATATGATGACGTCTTAAAATGAGTTATAATGATGTTTAAATATGGTATATGGAATTTCGAGAAGTTTGGAGGTCAAACAACCAAGAACGTCCAAGACGTTCAAAAGATAGCCCTTAAGACGCTCAGTGTGTGTCTTGATGGGACCTAGCCTCTTTGGACGAGTAACGTGTATTTGTTTTTATTTAAACTGATATGAAATGTCTAAAACTATTAAGGGTTGTATTTATGTTGGAAACGTCCGGTTACGACTTCTAAAGGGCCTTGCAAAAGGACCCACACGAAGGACCCCAGGCTGGTTGAGACATGTCTTGGCAGTGTCAATCTACGGTCCAAACGACGGCTAGTTGATTTACCAATGGCCCATAGGCGAGGTATATTCAATTGATACATAGATTTGGAAGGTAGCAACCCAAAAATTGACCAAGGACCAATCTACGGAAGCCAAAGAATGGCTAGTCGATTGACCAACGACCAGTCGATTGGGTCCGTCGATGGTAGACTGTAACTGCTGCCTTGGGTCTGTTTTATTTAAGGGCTGAATGGAAAATTCACCTCACGTCCTAAAATTACTCTAATAGGTTTATTTAGATACTTTTGGGTGTATACAAGTGATCAAACACGTGAACATTCCATTCCCAATCCCCTCTACACGAATTAAACCTTTCCCTCCAAAACATTCTTCCTAGAAACCACCATTGTTGATGAAGCTTAAGAACAGCTTGGAGCTTGGATTTACATGGATGAATCATCAAGTTTTAGAGGTTTTAAACTAGACAAAGGTATGGTGATCCTTCATATCTAAGTAACCTTTCACTTGGAGTGTTAATCGCTATGTTTTCAAAGAAAGTTTCATGATCAAACCTCTTCTTCTTCCCTCTATACATGGGTTCTTTCTCAAAACATTTTTAATGGATAAATCATGATGAATTGATGTTAAGGTATTGTTTTTAACGTGATTTTAATCCAATTGCAATATGAACCCATGTTCCTTCCCTAAATCGATTTAGTCGTTGCATGGGCTTTATTATCTTGACTTGTTATCGATTGAATTGTGATTCTACTACGTTATATTGCTTATACCTACAGTTATTTACTTGAATTAATGTTGAATTGCATGTAATGGATCCATATGGATCAATGTATGAAGATTTGAACATGTTTAGTCTAGTTTTCTATGATTCACTGTAATGTTGGTCTTTTTATGATTTAATGTTGAATTTGAATGGGTGTTGGTCATTGTAGATACTGCCTTAAGTTTATATTATGGATGAATTTTGGTTATTAACCCTTGATGATAAAATTAAATAAAGACTTACATGAATTGATCTAGGTTCTTGTAGTCTGTGGATTTACAATGTTATGTACATGATGAAATCTAAGATCTAGGTATGATGATGCATGACTTAGACGTGATTTATATGAATTTAAACTACTTCTCTAGATTTCTATTATTTTTATATTATGGATATTAGCTATGGTAATGAGAGTAAAGCATGTTAGTGAGTGAGGTAAGACTCTCTACTTTCTAGTACATATGAGATGCCTTGCATTATGTTATAGTATGAGCTTGTATGGATTTGTACATGGCTTCTTCTATTATTAAAGTACATTTAGCTACTTCCCTATATATGATTTGTTGATAAACAAGGTGTATTGATCAATGATGATCAAAGGTTGATAAGTTGGTAAGAATGCTTATCTCCTCTACTTTTCTATAGTAATGTAGTTGATAAAGCCTTGTATGGCATTGTGTGGTATGATTCACTTATGGTGGAGGTGTTTACTTTATTGTCGTTATATATGCTTTTACCATGGCCTTGAATGCAAATTGATGAACATATGAACATGTGCTTACGATGATACTATGAGAGGTTTATGCCTACTCTTCTATTCTAGTTGTGTCTTGGTTGTATGACTATTGTATAAGCATGTGTATATCTATGTTAGGGTAAAGTATAGGTGCTTCCATTGATGAGTAAAAAGGGTTAATAATCCCTTACCAATGTACCCCTATGTGAATGCATGAATAGTACAAGTTAGGAGTCTTAAGTGTAATATGAAGTTGGCTTGTCTCCTATGCTATTGTGTGTTGTGTGGTCCATGCTCGGAAAGAGTATTATGGTCTAAGAGGGTGGATGCCTCAATGAGTTTTTGATAGACATTCTATGATCATGTTGACCAATGTGCACACACTCACTTTACATGCATGTTACAAGTAATATAGGTCATGGTGTCTAAATGAAAAGTAGTTCTCATATTCACTAGTGTCTACTACTATGCATGTTATGATGATGTTTATGAAAGAATATATGTTTCCTTATCTAGGATGACTTGATAGGTGTACTAGTTTGGGCAAGGGTATGAGACTTTGCCTATGCATTGCACATGTGTACCTTGATAGGCTAGTGCTAGTTTTGGTTTCTATATGTATGAATATGAATGTATGAACATGTGTGACTTAAGGTATATGTGAAAGGGTTGCTCACATATATGTATACACACACATATGGATGATGATCTAGTAAATAGAGGAGCCTTGAAATGTCTGCTCAAGTGTATCCTAAACTAGATAGTGCTAATACATATGCTATGTCCGTGTGAAAGGATTTTCTCACATGATTTAGGTTGACGAATTTTCATGTATGACCTATGAGCTAAGCATATGAGGCGATGAATATCCTAAGCCTATATTTTATAAAGTTATGTTAATGAAATCTTTTCAATAAAGGGAACTTAGGTTAGCCCCGAGTGAACTTGAATATGAGTGTGTGTCCCTTCCCAATGTGGAAAGGTAGTTCACCATAAATTTCATGAGGTGGATAATCACAATGACTCAATAGGCATAAATAGGGTTTCCATAAGTGAATAACCATAATGCCCCATCTTGGCATAAAGAGGGTTTCCATAAGTGAATAACCATAATGCCCCATCTTGGCATAAAGAGGGTTTTCACATGTACCTCTAAGATCCATAACTATGCTTGCCAGATAGGATCTAGAAATGAGAATTTACTTAGTATGCTATCATGTGTTAATTTTATACCTTGGCTAGGTAATAACACCTTCCATTGGTGTAAGGTTCTACAACAACAAATTCCATGTTTAGCACCCATGGTCTTAATGTCGGTTAAAGGCTACAGTTTCCCTAAAGTAAAATGGACAATGGAAGTAAATGAATAGGATCCTAACTATGAGGATTTAAGGTGAGTTACATAGGATAGGTGGAAGTAATGAATCCATCTAGAAATTGCACAAATAGCTCCTTAGGAAGTCATAGGAAGGTGACCTAATGTGTATGTTTATGTTTATGTCCATATGCATGACATTGTAGTATCAATATACTTGTTGTGAAGATGTGTATGGTATGAATATATATGATTTAGTCCTATACTTATATACTCTATGTTGGACTAAATGACTATATGATGAAGGTGTTGTATTAACATGAATGAAGTTGCCTTGACTTACTTGTTGATGTATGAATTGAATGTTAACTAAGAATGTATGGGGTTATGGGTCTCTATATGTTCACTGCACTAGGAGACTAAGATTGGGGTCATGAACAAGTTCTAATAATGATGAATATGCAAAGAAGTAAATATATGTGTGACTTGATGTAGCTTACTATAATGTTCCTAAGGCCTTGACTTAAACGTGTATTTGATACATTATAATTATATGATGATATATGTTGTCTTAGTTAGGTTATATGTATGTTTCCTTGTGGCCTTAAGTTTATGCATTGCACCAAGTATCACTAAAAGGGTTACTTGGGAAGTTAATGAACAAAAGAGAAGATGGTTCAGTGTTAAGGGAAGAAGAGCTTACTGTAATGTGCCTTAGAAATGCAATAAATTCTATGTGTGATCTTATGTGTGTTTGGCCTTTGAATATGTTAATATGAAGTATGGGAATGATATAAATGCTATTCTATAAAGGTTTAATGGAGATTTACTCAAAAAGGCGTGAAGTATGATTTCAAGAAAATGTCCCTTTTAAGTGCATGTTTTTGCATGGTTGCCATACCTAGTGCATTCTTGTACTAATTCCATTCTTCTCTACTTTTTAAACAAAGTGTTGGTTATGGATGATTAAAGGATTTCTATGATTGAGGAGCTTGATATGTGATTCCCAAGCTCAAGAAAAAAGGGTCCTTAAGTTCCAAGGATTCCCCACTCATGTCTTAATGTAATGTTTATTAAAAGTTGTATAGTTATGTCTTATGTTTTACGGGTCGTGTCCCTCATGTGTTCTAAGGTTGTTGAGTCTAAAATGGAAAAGAGACTTAGAGTCTATATATGTATTATGACTTATATTTTATATATCTATGAAGTTAAGTTTCTAGCATATGATGTGCTACGAAAAAATTTTAAATTTTCCGCTAAGTTTACTATGTCAATAAGATGAATGATAACTATGGACTTGTATAAGAGCTCCGAGAGGTCAAGTACGCCATGTTACTTCTAGGGGCTACTCCCCTGATGTGACAAAAATCATGTTGAATCAACAATGCTTGGCACGTGGGTGAAAGAACCAAATGTTAAGATATACTCACATACCTGATCGAAGAAATCCCCGACGAATTCAACTCGCAAAAGCTTGATGTTCTTGTCGTTCTCTAGGTTTCTCTCCTCTGTTCGTTTCTTATCTCTTCTCCAAGCCCTAGCGTAAATTTTAATCTTTCCAAACTTAGTAAAAAAATTTTATTACCCCAATAAATCCCTAAAATGAATTAGACAATTTAATTAGAGAAAAGACCATTTTGCCCATCCATAATCCGGATTTGGACTTTCCTCACTCCAACAACCCAACATCCGAAAGGCATAACTAACTCACACAATATCGATATTGCATAAACTCGGAGGAGTTGGAAAGATATTTGAATGATATTTCAACTCGTACTCAGAAGCGGCTCTAACTTATCGTAAGCTAGAAGTTAGTGCCATTTTAAAATGACCCATAACTCACTTTCTTGACTTAGACATTTTTCAAGAATTTTTTATTCTTTCCAAAAATGCCTATTTTTAGTTCTTAGCTTTATTCTAAGCTATTTCAAGCTTCAAGATGTTACAAGTACAATATACATTATCAATTGAAGTAGTAAGGATAATTTTATACTAAAAAATAAAATGAGAAATAAATGAAAATAGAATTATTAAATAATTGGCACATGGTAAGTAATAGTTGATTTGTATATGCACTTTCTTTCTTATACATGAGATTGACCGAAATGTGAGATATTATTGCCACGTTTAAATTATTTAAGGGGGTGCTAGGACCTTTCCAAAGTTTCAATGTTTTTTAAAAATGTGTTATTACTGAATGGGGTAATGATGCATTTTTCTCACTAAATCGTAAGACTTAGAATAGACCCTCCACTATATCATTCATGTTGGGAGGAAAACTAGCATACAAACAAAATAGTATAATGGACGTTACTTTCTCCCTCTCATATTAAAAAATTATACTTTTTGCTTTACATGTCTTGAAAAAAGGCATAATGGTTTGATGGACCCTTATACTTGTATGAGTTTGTATTTTAGACCCTTTTACTTGATCCATTATCATCTGAACCCTTAAACACAATTAAAATAAGACTTTTAAGCTCCTCCAACCATGTGCGCAACTCATTCTTACTTACATAAATGACATATCATGTCCACATCATTTATATTAATGTCATGTCATAATTATTTCATGTATATTTTTAAATAAAAATGAGAGGTTTTCAATTGAAAAAATAAAATAAAATAACATTATCTTTCACTATTCCTCTACCTCCGCCTTCCTCAACTCACAACAACCATATGCGCCATCTCCATTGACATGATTCCTTTCTTCTTGGAAATATGATAATGAAGTTCAGAAAGCCACAAATTAATGGGTTTCTTGATACGTAGCATTTGACTCTAACATGAATAGACACCGTTTTATTAATGTTGGAATGCGGCAGATTATTGTGTCTCATAGAATAAGTCCACACACAGTAAAAAATCAAACCCAAAATTCAAAACTGAAAAAAAAATCTATTCATTCTTTTCTCAATATTTCTTCATCGTCCATAACTAAAAGCACCAAATAATCATCATGGAAGATTCATAACTACCGGAGAAACATCGCTCAGTTTTTGTTCATCGTCAACACTCAAATCACAAAATAACCTCCATGAAAGATCCATAGGTACCGTAGAGAAAGAACCTTTGATTGATTCAAATGATTAGACATCGCTAAAACTCCCCAAAACATCCAATTGAGATTCAAACCTTTGAGTTCTACCTTCTATGCACTAAGTGCTAGTTATGTGTGCATGAGTAAGATTTATGATATTGTTGATATCTTTAATGAATTGTTCAAAGCAGGTGTAAAAGAAAATAAGGTTATTTATGATCCTTTAATTGCTGGATTTGTTGAAGTTTGTAAATTTGATGGTGGCTAGGTTTATTGGAATGACAATAGAAGGAGGGGCTTGGAAATTTATTTTCATTAATTATTTAATATTTTCTATAGTGAATTCAGTGCTCTCACTTGCCTTCAGAAATATGATAGCATGCGCTGTAATGAGTAAGAAAAAAATGCCACATAAGCTCGGCCAATGGTAATAAGTGTTTAATAATGTCATTCCCATTGCCTACATCCTAGGTGTGACTGGCATTCGAAGACCATTGTTGGTCCCAAGCTAACCATTGGCATGGCTTACTTACTCAAGGGAATACTATATTCATATTAATAATGATCAATAAAACTATACTCACTTGAATGATAAATTATTGAGAATGCTTAAAAGTCAAATATTCAACTTGGCCATAATGGCAACTCAAGTCTTAGCATAGAAAATGACAATGAAAAGACTAAAGAACTAACATCTGACTGTCTATCTATGAAACCTCTAAGCTACTGAGAGGGATGTCGGGCAGGACCAACGATCATCCTAACAAATGAAATAATGAAATGAACTATAACTAATAAAAGGGATCATCCGGAATGCAAGGAGGCTCACCAACAACCTATGAATTTCATAATGGATTAACGATGCATTGAATGCTGATCCTAGTAACCCGCTCTGCATACTAATATGATGCAGACCAACTGGCATCAGTACATTAAATGTACGAGTATACAAGTTAGAATGCTAAACCTAACATATTCCTGAAAGGAATATGAAGAAATTACATGACTCAACTGAACTAATTTCAATATAAAGTAGTTTAAAACCACTGATATATGAAGAAAAGACGTTTCAAACATAATATCAACTTTGTATATATGCAAAGATACAATATAAATATGTGATTTATGAAAAAGTACAAAATACTGTTTATATAAGAATACGATTGCTTATGTGGGAGTTTCTCTAACCGATAACCATCACTTAAGAGCTATCATGATCATACATTGTTTTGCCTTACGCTGCCAAGGCCATCCTATTTCTTTCCATTAGTAACGAACCTGAACTATTAAGTGGATCAACTATTCTATACTAAAAAGCACTGAAGTCATCATCATAAAAGTATGACCCTTTACTACCCATGCTGACTACATTGTTTATCGGGGCTGTGATTTGTCTAAACTCTCCCCATTTCGGTAAACAATTCTACTATAAAGAATATAATTATATTAGCTCTTATGTTTTAGAAACGTTCTTCCTTTTATGATATTAGTTCTCAAAAAATAAGTCAAATGCTACCTTGGAAATCATAGTTTCCCCTCTTACTTTATTATAAAAGCATGTCCTCTTTTATGAAGACTATCTCAAAGTCTCTTTGGAAATTTCAGTTTCCGTTCTTTTTTAAATGTGTAACATTTTAAACTTCTTGGAAATACATAGTTCCTATATACTTCTTTGAAGAAATGAACTTCAAATATGAACTCTTTACTTAACTTTGAAAAGTCAATCTTAAAACAAAGTTAAAATATTTGTGAAAGACTTTTGAAAACTCTAAGACCTTATCTTGACTTAACTCTTGATTTCTTGACTTGACTCTTAAGTTCTTACTTGAATCTTAACTTGTCTTTGAATTGAATTATGGATTCAAGGATGGTGATTTGTGATTGGAAAGATCTCATGGTGTTTAGGAATGATTTTAGGTAACTAAAAATGAGAAAAGACCGAAAATTGATATTTGAGGGTATGAATACACATTTAAAATTCATTTTCGAGAATGAATTTTGAGGCAAAACACACCGTGACGGCTCTGTGACACGAAATGAAATTTCTCCGATCTGAGGAGTTGCTCTGCGACGCGCCACAACCGCTTGATTTTGTCCGATGAAATATCTTCTTCGTTTTTAACTCTCAACCCTCTTTAACTCCATAGTTTATTTTACCAAACATTTAGAATTGATTAAATGTTCAAACTACATCAGATTGTACTCAAAAGCAACCTAAATTCATTGATTTAGATCAAACAACTCCTCAAGAATTTCAACAAATCAAGAATTGAACACAACTTCAACAAACCCATCAAGAGTTTTCAAGAACATAAATTCAGTGAGATAAATCATGATTGGTGAATGGGTGAACTAACCCAACGCTATTTGATCTCACATGCCTTTGTAGGGATCACTTCCGACAAAATATACACGCTAATATCGATGAATGTTGAATAATTCTTGAACCTTCTTCTCCTTCCTTCTCTTTTTTATTTTTCCAAGCACTAGCGTGATATTTACTTTTCTAAAACTAAATTAAATCTGATTTTACCGAAACTCCTAAAAATGAATTAGAATATTTTGGTAAGGAAAAGAGAAAATTACCCTTCTAAAATCCGGATTTAGAATTCCTTAATCTCACAGGCCAACTTTCAACGGGAAATTCGTCATTTGAACTCAAAATTAAGCAAACTCGGTGACGTTGGAAAGTCATTCCAAGAGTTTGCAACCATATCCAGAAATTCTACTAAATCATTCTGTAGTAGAAGTTATGTTCGTTTGAAGTTAACAAAAACTCACTTTTTCTAACTTAAATTTCTAGATTTTCAATTATCCAAAATTACTATTTCCCATTCTTAGGTTCTTCCTAGATATTACAATATGTCCCCTTTGGGAAAAGTCATCTTCGAATGAGATTACTCGTACTAGGATAAGGGTGATAACAACAAGTTTTTACACCCAACAAGCAAATGCCAACAAACAACATGCTCACTCATAATTCAAAGAGTACTAAGTGGAGAATTAGTAGTTTGGTCTTCACTTTATCCATATTCAAAGAGATATGGATATGTATTATTCATATCCTCCTCAGCTTCCCAAGTAGCTTCCTCAAAAGTTGGTTCCTCCAAAGGACATTGACTGATGCTACCTCTTTTGCTCTCAATTTGAAAACTTGACGATCTTGAATCCGTAAATATATCTCCTCTAAGATAAGGTGTCCTTGATCTCAATATTTTCAGTTGTTATGATCATGACAGATCACCAACGTATTTCTTCAAAAATTGAGAAGTGAAATATTGGATGAACTGCTGCTAACTCTTGTGTTAGCTCCAACAGTAACACTTCAAAAATCCAAGAAGTGTTCTAGAACCTAAAATGAGAGCCATAAGGTTTAGACATTGATTTAAGGTCTATTTTAATGAAAGTAAGCCATTTAAGGAGTCTAGAAACAAAAACTTCAAAGAACGTCCATGACGTCTGAAAACTAGTTTGCTGAGGTGCTAGCGTACCTTAGCCAATTTGACTAGATTTTAAGAGTCAAAAAATGATGAAAATTGGTGGAAGGGTTTTTAACACGTATTAGAGTTATTTCATAGTCGAAACTTCTTGACACTATTCTCCAAGTACAAACCATGGGCCCTTGAGGAGGACCCTTGCATTTTTGGGTCAAGACTGCCTGGGCGATTTACACCTACGAGGGGAAACAACGGGGCTTAGGTTGATCTATGAGGCGTCGATGGCATCGGTCAACTAACACTTAGACAAATTCTTGAAGGCCCTATTTTGCAGAGTCTCTGCACTTGCCTACGGATGTGCATCAAGGAAGGTGGGGGGGCTGGTCCCCGATTGACCCACGATCTGTCGATCGTGGTGTCGTTTTTAGGGTCTGGTTTTTCAGTGCAGGATTTAACTTAAGTTCATTAATTTTTTTCCTTTTTTTGGAATTTAAGTAGGGGTTATTGTAGGTCTAATTAAGTTGGTTAACCACCTATATAAATCCCTAACCTAATTAATACTAATTAAAACTCTCATAACTCAAAAACCCAAAACTATCTTCCTTCTCTCTTCTTTTTCTCTCTAGTGAAGAACTCCATTGAAGGCAAACCTAGGGAAGCTTTAAGGGATTAAAAGAGTCAAGTTTCACCATCAATCTTCATCAATTAGTAAGGTATGAGATCTCTTTGACCTTTGAGACGTCTTTCCTCAAAGGGTTCCATCAAAGTGATTTAAGTTTGGTTTTGTTATGGGTTTTCATCCATTAAGAATTTGATATTGAGAATTGATTGGTCTATGATATATTTTTGATATTATGAATATATTAACATGTATTATAACTTAAATATGATATATCTTGATGAATTGGTGTAGTTTGTAAAAGATGACCTTTACCTTTTAACCCTAGGTTGTGATCTTAATTTGAATTGAGTAATGTTGGTTCAATTGAATGGGTTATTGCCTGAATTATTATTATATGATGTTTTTGTATAAATAATGAAGAGATTAGGATGAATTATAGTCCTATCATGCTAGTTTTTGAGAAGTTGATCTAGGTTATGAAGTATGTTATGAATTGACCTAAGTATCTTATCTTAAGCTATGAACTAGTGATGAATTTAGATATAGTGGTTCAATTGGTTTGTTATTATGTTTGTTATGATTATATGATGATACTACACCCTAAATGGGTTGAGTAAGGGTTTATGGTAAGACTTTTATGATGAATTATGAAGGATACTTGGTAAGTCTTGTGATCCCTATTACTTACTTCAATTATGGTTAATTGTGATTAAGTCATGATGTTGTATTGGAGTATACCTTGTATTAGGATATATAGGGTTGGTATAATTTTTAAATAATATGTCTTGACTATGGTTTGTGAGGTGTTGTCTAATATGAAAAGGTTATAAGGATAGTGATGATTTACCAATATGCCTTATTATGATATAAATATGCTAATTTGCTAACCTAACCTATGTGCATAGTAATGAAAGGATAATACTCATGCAATTCTTATTGATCTATGATGCTGATTATGTTTATACAAGGGATAGGCCCTATGACCTACATTAAACTATGATGATTACTAAAGACATTAAAGACATTTCAAAAGGGACTCTAGTTTAGCACCGAGTGAACTAGAGTGAAGAGTGTCCCTTACCACATAGGGAAGGTAGGATTATTATTGTACTCTTGAGATTGGACACTATAATGCATGTAGAATAAAGAGGATCCAAACTATATTTCATAGTTCTTGAACTATGTTGCCCCTATAGGAATACTTACTAGTGGATCCACGTAGTTGCTATGTTCACGGTTTAGTACTTCCTTGGCAAGTGTAGGGTTCCATGAGACCGTATTCCACATTAGCAAATGTCATCTATGTCGGTTAGGGCAAGATTTTCCTAAAAGGTAAAATTAATTGAAGGAATGAACTCTAACTAGGATAACCTTTGGGGTTTAGCTTAGTCTAGGTAGGGTGTGGGACTGTACCTAAACATTCCACTAGTTAGCCTTGAGGGAAGTCTTAGGAGGATTTTCTTACGTATGAATATGATTAAGATAGACTTGCACATTGTTGATACTATATGATGATTAGTTTCACTTATGAATATATGTTGGTCTGCATTGTTAAAGTATGATCATATGTACGCTTCGATTCTATGTTATCTAACTCATCCCGAGCTAGAAGTTAGTGCCATGTTAAAATGACCCATAACTCACTTTCTTAACTTGGAAAATTATCCATAATTTTTCATTCTTTCCAAAAATTCCTTTTTAGTTCTTAGCTTATTCTAAGCTATTTTAAGTTGCAAGATGTTACAAGTACAATATACATTAACAATTGAAGTAGTAAGGATAATCTTTTACTAAAAAAATGTAATGAGAAATAAATGAAAATAGAATTAAAAAATAATTGGCACGTGGTAAGTAATAGTTGATTTGTATATGTACTTTCTTTCTTATACGTGAGACTGACCGAAATGTGAGATAGTTTTGCCACGTTTAAATTATTTAAGGGGGTGCTAAGACCTTTGCAATGTTTCAGTGTCTTTTTAAACATGTGTTATTATTGAATGGGGTATGATGCATTTTCTCACTAAATCATAAGACCTAGAATAGTTTGTCCACTATATCATTCATGTTGGGAGGAAAATTGACATACAAACAAAATATTATGATGGACGTTACTTCCCCCCTCTCATATTAAATATTCTACTTTTCTCTTTACATGTATTTAAAAAAGGCGTAATGGTTTGATCGACCCTTGTACTTGTATGAGATTGTATTTCAGACCTCTATACTTGATCCTTTATCATTTGAACTCTTAAACACCATTAAAATGAGACTTTTAAGATCCTCTAACCATGTGCACAACTCACTCTTCCTTACATAAATAAAATATCTACACATCATATATATTAATGTCATGTCATAATTATTTCATATAAATTTTTATAAAAATTAGAGGTTTACAATTTATAAAAATCAAATAAAATTATTTTATCTTTCACTATTCCTTTACCTCCGCCTGCCTCAACTCACAAAAACCATATGTGTCATGTCCATTTCCATGATTCCTTTCTTCTTGTAAAAATGATAATGAAGCTCACAAAGACACAAATTGAGGGGTTTCTAGATACGTAGCATTTGACTCTAACATGAACAAACACCATTTTTTTAATTTTGGATTGCAACAGATTATAGAGTCTCAAAGAATAAGGCCACATACAGTCAAGCGAACCTTTGATGTGAATTACTTAGTCAAGGGGAGACTATATGCATATTTAAAATATTGAAAATATTAAATTGAATGATAAAATATTGAAAATGCTTAAAAGTTAAACATTCAACTAGGACAAAATGGCAACTCAAGTCTTAACGTAAAATATGTCAATGAAAAAGACTAAAGAACTAACATCTGACTGTCTATCTATGAAACCTCTAAGCTACTGAGAGGGATGTCGGGCAGGACCCCCGATCATCCTAACAAAAGAAATACTGAAATTAACTATAAGTAATAAAAGGGATCATCCGGAATGCAAGGAGGCTCACCAACAGACTATGAATTTCTTAATTGATCAACGAGGAATTGGATGTTGATGCTAGTAACTTGTGCATCATCATAATATTATGCAAATCAACTGTCATCAGTACATTGAATGTATGAGCATGCGAGTTAGAATGCTAAAAACAATATATGCCTGTAACGACATGTTTAGTCGTTTTGAGCAGCAGATTTTATTTCTGGAAAAACTTTGTGAGTCGACGGAACCCACGACGGACCGTCATGGGCACGACGGGCCGTCGAGGGTGTCTCGTTCCAAAAGACTTAGACTTCTGAAATTTTGGGTACTGAAATCGACTCTCTGAACTTGGCGACGGACCTGCAGGACGAACCGTCGTGGGCACGACGGACCGTCGCAGGT
>NC_028642.1:4194325-4194539 GCF_001406875.1 Solanum pennellii
GATTTACTAATGTGTCAGAAATAAGAAGCTTTGTTGGTTTAGCCAGTTACTACCGTCGATTTGTAAAGGGATTCTCTTCTATTGCTTCCGGATTGACAAACTTGACTAAGCAGAATGTTCCATTTGTATGGTCGGAGAATGTGAGGAAAGCTTCCAAAAACTCAAGACCTTGCTGACTACCGCACCTATCCTTACCTTGCCAGTAGAGGGTAAG
>NC_028642.1:4198804-4298464 GCF_001406875.1 Solanum pennellii
ATTTTAGCTTCTTAGAATACTCTTAGTTTAGTAATTTGATCATAGATGTTCTTGTGGTGATGACTTCCAGATTTTGGGGAATAATAGATGTTGAATTTTAGAAGTTATTGAATTGGTTTTTATTAATGAGTTTAAGTCTTCCGCATTACTTTCTGTTGATATTATAATGAAATGTTAGGGTTTAGATTGGTTGGTTCGCTCACATAGGAGGGTAAGTGTGGGTGCCAGTCGCGGCTCGGTTTTGGGTCGTGACAATATGAAAGGAATATGAAGAAATTACATGACTCAACTGAACTCATTTCAATATAAAGTAGTTTAAAACGAGTGAAATATGAAATAAATATTCTTAAAACATGATATTAACTTTATATATATGCAAAGATACAATATAAATATGTGATTTATGAAAAATTACAAAATACTGTGCATATAAGAATACAATTACTTATGTGGGAGTTTCTCTAACCGATAACCATCACTTAAGAGATATCAGGATGTTACACCGTTTTGCCTCACGCTGCCAAGACCTTCCTATTTCTTGCCATTAGTAACGAAACTGAATTATTAAGTAGATCAATTATTCTATGCTAAAAAGCACTAAAGTCATCATCTATAAAGTATGACCTTTATTGCCCATGATGACTACATGGTTTATCGAGGTTTTGATTTGTCTAAACTCTCCCCATATCGGTACTCAATACTACAATAAAAATATAATTATATTATCTCTTACGTTTTAGAATTGTTCTTCCTTTTGTGATATTATTTCTCAAAAACATAAGTCAAATTCTACCTTACAAATCAAAGTTTCCTCTCTTCCTTTTTTATAAAAGCCTATCCTCTTTTATGAAGACTATCTCAAAGGCTCTTTGGAGATTTCAGTTTCCATTCTTTTTTAAATGTGGAACATTTCAAACTTCTTGGGAATACATAGTTCCGATATACTTCATTGGAGAAATGAACTTCAATATGAACTCTTTACTTAACTTTGAAATATCAATCTTAAAAAAAAAGATAAAATATTTGTGAAAGACTTTTCCAAACTTTAAGACCTTATACTTACATAACTCTTGATTTCTTGACTTGACTCTTAACTTTGTGACTTGAATCTTAACTGGTCTTTGAATTGAATTATAGATTCAAGAATGGTAATTTGTGATTGGAAAGATCTCATGATGTTTAGGAATGATTTTAGGTAACTAAACATGAGAAAAGACCGAAAATCGATATTTGAGGGTGGGTCCGCAATGGATAAACATATAAAATTTAATTTCGAAAATGACTTTTGAGGCTAAACACTCCATGGCGGCTCTGCGAAACGAAATGAAATTTTTCCTGATTTGAGAAGTTGCTCTGCGACGCGCCACCACTGCCAAATTTCGTCCGACAAAATTTCTTCTTCGTTTTTCAGCTCTAAACCCTCTTTAACTCCATATTTTATTTTCCCAAACACTTAGGATCGATTAAATGTTCAAAGTACATAAGATTCTATTCAAAAGCAACCTAAATTAATAGATTCAGATCAAACAACTCTTCAAGAATTTCAACAAACCATGAATTGAATACAACTTCAACAAACCCATCAAGAGCTTTCCAGAACTTAAATTCAGTGAAATAAATCATGATTGGTGCATGGGTGAACTAACCCAACGCTATTTGATCTCACATTCCTTTGTATGGATCACTTCCGATGAAATGGACATGCTAATCTCGATGAATCTTGAATGATTCTTGAACCTTCTTCTCTTTCTTTTTTTTCCTTTCTCCAAGCACTAGTGTGATATTTATTTTTCTAAAACTAAATCAAATCTGAATTTACTGAAAGTCCTAAAAATGAATTAGAATAATTTGGTAAGGAAAAGAGTAAATTACACTTCTAAAATCCGGATTTAGACTTTCCTTAATCTAACAGCCCAAGTTCAAACGGGAAATTAGTCATTTGAACTTGAAATTGAGTAAACTCGGCGACGTTGGAAAGATCATTCCAAGAGTTTCCAACCGTAACCGTAAAGGCTCCTAAATCATTCTGAAGTAGAAGTTATGTTCGTTTTAAGCAATCAAAAACTCACTTTTTGAAACTTAAATTTCTAGATTTCAATTATCCAAAAATAACTATTTCCCGTTCTTACGGTGTTCCTAGATATTTTAAATTGCGGGACATTACAATATGTCCCCCTTGGGAAAATTCATCCTCGAATGAGATTACTCATACTAGGCTAGGGTGATAACATCAAGTTTATACACTCAACAAGAAAATGCCAACAAACAACATGCTCACTCATAATTCAAAGAGTACAAAGTGGAGAATTAGTATCTTGGTATGCAATTTATCCGCATTCAACGAGATGTGGATATCTCTTATTCATATCCTCCTCAACTTCCCAAGTAGATTCTTCAAATGTTGGTTCCTCCAAAGGACTATGACTGATCCTAGCTTTTTTTGTTCTCAATTTGAAAACTTGATGATCTAGTATCTTGAAAAATATCTCCTCTAAGATAAGGTATCCTTGATCTCAATATTTTCAGTTTTTATGATCATGAAAGATAACCAACATATTTCTTAAACATTTAGAAGTGAAATATCGGATGAACCGCTGCTAACTCTTGTGTTAGCTCCCACAGTAACACTTCAAAAATCCAAGATGTGTTCTAGAGCCTAAAATGTGTGCCATAACTTTTAGAAACTGTTTTAAGGTTTATTTTAATGAAAGTAAGGCATTTAGGAAGTCTAGAAACCAAAACGTCCATGACGTTCGAAAACTAGTTCAATGAGGTGCTACCGTGCCTTAGCCTATTTGACTAGATTTTAAGAGTTCGAAAATGATTAAAATTGGTAGAATGGTGTCTAACACTTATTAGAGTTATTTCATAGTTAAAACGTCTGGGCACGACTCCTCAAAGACCAACCATGGGCCCATCAGGAGGACCCTTGCATTTTAGGGTCAAGACTGCCAGGGCAATTTACATTTACGAGGGGAAATGACGGAGATTAGGTTGATCGACGGGGCATCGAGGCCATTCTTCGACCAAAACTTAGCCAAATTCTTCAAGTCCATGTTTTGCACAGTCTGTGAACTTACCTACGGATGTGCAACACGGAAAGGGGGGGGCTGGTCGCCAATTGACCCACGATCCGTCGATCGTGGTGTGGTCTGTGGGTAAGTTAATTAGGGGTTATTGTAGGTCTAATTAAGTTGGTTAAGTTCCTATATAAAGCCCTAACCTAATTATGACTAATTAAAACTTTCATAACTCACAAACCCAAAACTCTCTCCTTCTCTCTTCCTTCTCTTTCTAGTGAACAACTCCATTAAAGAACAAGATATGGAAGGGTTTAAGGGATGCAAAGATTCAAGTTTCACCATCAATCTACATCAATTAGTAAGGTATGAGATCTTTTTCACCTTTGAGACCTCTTTCCTCAAAGGGTTCCATCAAATTGATTTCAAAAGTTGGGTTTTCATCCAATGCGAATTTTATATTGAGAATTGATTTGTTAACATGTATTATAACTTAACTATGATATATATTGATGAATGGTCTAGTTTGTAGCAAATGACCTTTATCCCTTAACCCTAGGTTGTGATCTTGATGTGAATTGAGTAACGTTGGTTTAATTGAATTTGTTATTGGTTGAATTTATATTATATGATGTTTCTGTATCAATCATGAATATATTAGGATGAATTATAGTCCTATCATGATAGTTTTTGAGAATTTGATCTAGGTTATGAAGTATGTTGTGAATTGACCTAAGTATCTTATCTTAAGCTATGAACTAGTGATGAATTGAGATATAGTGATTCTATTGGTTTTGTTATCATATTGGCTATGATTATATGATGATACTACACCCTAAATGGGTTGATTAAGTTTTTATGGTAAGACCTTGATTATGAATTATGAAGAAGTCTTGGTAAGTCTTGTGATCCCTATTACTTCAAATTGGCTAATTGTAATTAAGTCATGATGTTGTATTAGAGTATGCCTTGTATTAGGATATATAGGGTTGGTGTGATGTTGAATTAGTATGTCTTTACTATGGTTTGTGAGGTGTTGTCTCAATTTTAAAGGTTATAAGGATAGTGATGATTTACCAATGTGCCTTATTATGATATGAATATGTTAATGTGCTAACCTCACCTATGTGCATTGTAAGGAAAGGACAGTACTCATTCAATTCTTATTGATCTATGATGATGATGATGATATTTATACAAGGGTTAGGCCTTACAAACTACATTAAACTATTATGATTAATAAAGACATTAAAGAATTTCCAAAAGGGACTCTAGTTTAGCACCGAGTGAATTACAGTGAAGAGTGTACCTTCCTACATAGGGAAGGTAGGATCATTATTGTACACTTGAGATTGGACACTATAATTCATGTAGAATAAAGAGGTTCCAAAATATATCTCTTAGTTATTGAACTATGTTTCCCATAGGAATACTAACTAGTGGATCCACGTAGTTGCTATGTTCATGTTTTGATACTACCTTGGCAAGTAGTACGCCTTCTTTCGTATAGGGTTCCATGACACCGGATTTCACATTAACTCATGCAGTCTATGTCGGTTAGGGTAAGATATACCCAAAAGGTAAAATGAATTAAAGGAATTAACTCTAACTAGGATAACCTATGGGGTTTAGCTTAGTCTAGGTAGGGGTATGAGACTGTACCTAAACATTCCACTAGTTAGCCTTGAGGGAAGTGTTATGAGGATTTTCTTACGTATGAATATGCTTAAGACGGTATAAGATATGTATATGATGCACTTTCACATTGTTGATAATATATGTTTATTAGTTTCTCTAATGAATATATGTTGGTCTACATTGTTAAAGTATGATCATATGTACTCTTAAATTCTAAGTTATGTGAAGTAGAAGGTTGGTCCTGATTCTTGTTGGGTTACTTGATTGAGTAAGGTTGTGGGGCTTTGGTTGGTCATTGAACTTTTTGACTTAATAGGGGTTGTGGATAATGTCTTGCTTTGCTTATGCTATAATGAACTCTTATTCATGATTGTTGAGGTTATGACTTGATGGTTGAGTTGCTTGACTATGTAATCAATTACGTGATATACATGTTGACTTGACAATTTTTTATTTTATTGGTCTTGTGATGTACATGCCTATGACTTAATGAATATGTCTTATTGATTTGGTATGGTCTTATTGAATGTGTATAAAGGTTTTCAAAGTAAATTGCATACTTAATAAAATGTCCTATTTTAGCATGTTTTCATGATATGTGTTCATATAGTCTCATACTTAGTACAAGTGGTGTACTAACCGCATTTCTTCCTTTCCCCCAATATTTTAGGTTCTAGTCATTCAAAAAGGGCTTTTGGAGACGACTTGAAGAAGACTTGGATTTCTTAATCATCCAAGTAAGGTAGGTTCTCACGTTCCGAGGGTGATGCCACTATCAAGTCTATGATATTGCTTTAGTGTTCAAGACTATTATGTTTCTTTCCTTTTCATTTGGATATTAGACATTGTATGACCTATATGTGGTCTTATTGTAATTATATATGGGCTAGGCCCAATTTATATACCCGTATTAGATGGTTATGAGATGAGACAACCATTTTGATACTATGTTATATTATATAAATATCGATGTGCAATAAAAGTAGAACACTAAGTAATCTTCATATATGAAGGATCTATGTATGCTCGATATCTATCTATTACGTGTATGGAGAGGTCTATGTAATACTATATTCCGCTAAATTTGACCTATGAATATAATTATTTATGCTAAGAGGCTAGTCTTAGTCCTCAAATAGGACAATGACGCTGGTTACGTCTAGGGGTATCCCCGGATGTGACAAACTTTGTATCAGAGCATGAGGTTAAATATCCTTGAGTCTTTGTCTCTCTCCACCACGTCTATGTAGGTTCGTATTCATAATTGTGAATCGCACCACACTTATGAAGAGGAATCTATATGATTCTTAGGAAACTCTCACTTTCTTGTGAGGTGTTGGTTAAGATGTAAAGGCTATAAGGATGGTGATGATTTACCAATGTGCCTTATTATGCTAGTAATATGTTAATGTGCTAACCTCACCTATGTGAGTTGTAACGAAAAGACAATGATCATGCAATTATTATTGAACTATGATGATGATGTTTATACAACGTTTAGGTCCTATGACCTACATTAAGCTATGATGATTAATAAAGACATTAAAGACGTTTCAAAAGAGACTCTATCTTAGGACTGGGTGAACTAGAGAGAGAAGTGTCCCTTCCCACATAGGGAAGGTAGGATCACTATTGTACACTTCAGATTAGAGACTACAATGTATGTAGCATAAAGAGGATCTTAACTATATCTCCTAGTTCTTGAACTATGTTATCCCCATATGAATAATAACTAGTATATCCACGTAATTTCTATGTTCATGTTTTGATACTACCTTGACAAGCAGTTTGCCTTCTTTTGGTGTACGGTAGCATCACATCTGATTCCACATTAGCACATCTGGTATATGTCGGTTATAGAAAGATGTTCCCAAAAGATAAAATGAATTAAAGGAATGAACTCTAACTAGGATAACCTAAAGGGTTTAGCTTAGTCTAGGTAGGGGTATGGGACTACCTAAACATTGCACTAGTTAGCCTTGAGGGATGTTTTAGTAGGATGTTCTTACGTATGAATATGCTTAAGATGGTATATGATATGTATATCATGGACTTGCACATTGTTGATACTATAAGTTGATTCGTTTCACTTATGAATATATGTTGGTCTACATTGTTAAGGTGTGAGAATATGTACTCTTAAATGTTGTGCTATGTGAAGTAGAAGGTTGGTCGTGATTCTTGTTGGGTTCAGTATGGTGTTGGATCTTTTCTTGGTCATTGAACTTGTTGACTTAATAGGGGTTGTGGGTAATTGTCTTGCTTTGGTTGTGTTGTAATGAACTCTTATTCATGCTTTTTGAGGTTATGAGATGATGGTAGAGTTGCTTGACTATGTATTCAATTACATGATATGCATGTTAACTTGAATAGTTTTGTTGTTGTTGGTCTTGTGATATACATGCCTATGAATTAATAAATATGTCTTAATAAATTGCATACTTAATAAAATGTCCTATTTTAGCATGTTTTCATAATATGTGTGCATATGGTCTCATAAATAGTACAAGTGGTGTACTAACCCCATTTCTTATTTTTCCCCAATATTTTAGGTTCCGGTAGTTTAAGGGTTTTTGGAGACGACTTGAAGAAGACTTGGATTTCTTAATCATCCAAGTAGGGTAGGTCCTCACTTTGCGAGGGCGATGCCACTATCAAGCCTGTGATATTGCTTTAGTGTTCAAGACTTATGTTTCTTTCCTTTTCATTTGGAAATTAGACAATGTATGACCTATATGTGGTCTTATTGTAATGATGTATGGGCTAGGCAAAATTTGATGTTCTCGTATTAGATGGTTATGAATGAGACGACTATTTTGAGACCATGTTATATTTTATATATATCTATTTGCAATAAAAGTAGAACACTAAGTAATCTTCATATATGAAGGGTCTATGTATACTCTCTATATATATATTACGTGTATTTAGAGGTATATGTAAACCTCAACGTAGAAGTAGTAAAATGTTTTAAATTTCTGCTAAATTTGACCTATAATCTAAGAGGCTAGTCTTAGTCGTCAAAGAGGACGATGACGCCGGTTACGTTTAGGGGTATTCACGGATGTGACACCAACTCATAAGATACATTTCCAATCATCTTGGATATTCGATAAGGTCCAATATACCGGGGACTAAGTTTCCCTTTCTTACAAATCTCATCACTCCCTTTATGGGTGGAACTCTCAAGGATACCCGGTCATCTACTTCAAACTCTAACTCTATTCTCCTAACATCAGTGTAGTATTTGTAAATACTCTGTGCCATTTTCAACGACTCTTGAATCACTTTCACCTTCTCTATAAGTTGATAAACTAAATCTTGTCCTATCAAACCAGATTCACCAACTTTACACTATCCAATAGGATATCTGCATCTTCTCCCATAAAGAGCTTCATAAGGATCCATTTGGATGCTAGAGTGATAATTATTCTTGTAATCAAACTCAACGAGAGGTAGATGATCATCCGATTCCCTTTGAAATCGATCAAGCATGGTGCTTTTCAAAGGCCATTACTTGTTCCTTGGGGAGTCGCACCCCGAAGTTTCAACCATGACTCAACCCTAATAGATGTTTCACACCCTTCCACTAAAATTTATCAATTTCAGACTCCAAAAAGCTAGTCAAATAGGCTAAGTCACGCTAGTACCTCATTGAACTAGTTTGAGGACATCACGGACGCTCCTTGTAATTTTTGTTTCTAAACTTCCTAAACGACTTATATTCATTAAAGTTGAACCTGAAATAGTGTCTAAACCTTTTCCCACCTATGTTAGGCTCTAGAACATTTCATAGACTTTCTAAGCGTTACAATTCCCACTTCCATTCCAAAAGTTTCATTTTCTAAGCCAACCCACCGGGCCTTTGGTGCTCTACTTTAACTTGTTCGCAATTTGGGCACTTAAAACAAATTCTGCAATGTACTTCTTCATATCATTCAACGAATAGACTTCTCTCAAGTCGCGATACATCTTTGTGGAATTTGGATAAATTGATTATCTGGAGCTATGAGATTCCTCCATGATCCTCTATTGGAGTCCATCCACCATTAGTACACACAATATACCTTGGTATCTTAAGACACTATGTCCCCCTTATTCAATAGCTAAATCTTTTGCTTATGAACATTTGCACTCAATTCAAGAAAATGGGATCTTGGTCTTGCTTGTCTTTCACTTCTGAAAAAAATCATGGCTCAGTCCCATTACTTCCTACTTTTGTGGACTCCATTAGTGTGAATCCCAGGCGTGTAAGTCTATGCACATCTTTCGCTAACTCTCTCTTTTCTTCCTCAACATGCGCAGTACTGCCCATAGACAACCTACTTACGGAATCAATAACAAAATTATCCTTACTTAGGTGGTAAAGAATACTCATATCATAATCCTTGAGAAATTCTAACAACCTCCTTTGAATGAAATTAAGCTCTTTCTAAGTGAACACACATTGTAGGCACTTATGATCAGTGAACAGATATACATGGACACCATACAAATAATGACACCATATTTTCAGAGAGAAAACTAGAAGCCAACTCTAAGTCATGGGTTTGATAGTTCTTATCATGAACTTTCAAGTGTCTGGAGGCATAAGCTATAACTTTGCAATTATGCATTAATACACAGCACTAGCCGACTATGGATGAATCACAATACACCGCAAAAACCTTGAGTACCTTCTAGTAAGGTCAAAACTAGGGAAGTAGTCAACCTCTTCTTTCAATTCATGGAAGATTTTCTCACAAGCCTTAGACCATTGAAACTTTATTGTTTTCTGAGTTAACTTAGTCAAAGGGGATGAAATAGATGTTAACTCTTCTATAATAGCCAGCTAAACCCAAGAAGATCCTAATATCAGTTGGAGATGTGGGTCTTAGCCAATTCTGTGCTGCCTCAATTTCCTGAGTATCAACTTTAATTACCCCTTCCAGACACAATGTGGCCTAAGAATGCAACAGGCTCAAAACAAAACTCCCACTTAGAGATCTTGGCATACAATTCTTTATCTTTCAAACTCTGGAGAATTATTCTGATATGATTAGAATGATCTTCATTCTTTGAATAGATTAGTATGTCATAAATGAAGAGGATAACAAACATATTTGAAGAATCAATTCATAAGGTTCATGAATATTGTTGGTGCATTTTTGAAACCAAATGTAACATCTTGTAACTAGAAAGAACGAGAAGGAAGTGCAAAATTTGGAAATAGTTAATTTTTGAAAGTATAAG
This sequence comes from Solanum pennellii, assembly GCF_001406875.1. Lineage (NCBI taxonomy): Eukaryota > Viridiplantae > Streptophyta > Magnoliopsida > Solanales > Solanaceae > Solanum > Solanum pennellii. The sequence continues at coordinate 4,208,695 of NC_028642.1, forward strand.
GAAATCTAGGAAAAATTAAGTAAGTTAAAGTGAATTTTTGTTCATTTTCAAATGAGCTCTTACTTTTGTAATCCACCCATATTTCAAAGGGTTGAGTGAGTGATCTTTTATATGGGTAAAATATGGGTTGATACCCATATTCAACCCATAAAATATGGATAAAATATGAATTAGACAAATGGGTTAAGTTTTCAACTTTTATTCACTCAAAATTCATGATATAACCAAAAATAGTGTAACTTCTCTTCCTTTTTATGTGATTTAATAAAACTATTTATTCCTCTCTATAATTGAAAAGGTGAAGTGTTTGACCCTCCAAATATATATATTTCAACTATACATTTTTTTTGTTAATTATTATTATATTTTATATTTGTTTAATTTTATATTGGATAAGAAATAATAGTGTAAAATAAGCAAATCATGTATTAGTGTTGACATTGCTTAAAGTGCATTAAGCATGTTTTAGTCCTAAAATGCAAATATTCATTTACTTTGAAATTAAAATATTTTTATCTTGTTATTACATTCTATTTTATATTGAAAAGTTATATGATTTTTTGTTTGTTTTTTATGATACAATATCAAATGAAGCATTTTCAACATTTTTCATCTAAAAAAGGACTAAAATCTTTTCAACAAATTGAATTCTTAAGTAAAGTAATACTTATTTATGAAAATATGGGTAAACTAATATTTTACCCAACTCATTTACTACTCAATCAATTTTTACCCTTATCAAATATGGGCGCGTTTAATTATTACCCAATTTATGTTGACCAATTTCTAACCCGCCTATTTGCCACCACTATTTTGTATTATGTTTGGTACAAATTTGGGTGTATGTATAGTCAATCAATGGATTATTTATACCTCTATTACTATAGGATATATTACTAATACCTTCCATATGGAGGTATTAGTAATACACATGATAAAATACCACGTGATGAGTATATGTAAAGACAAAAATATTCCTAAAATCAATTTAATTATTTTATTTATTTTCTTGATTTTATATTTATATTTGTACTAGTAAATTTATTTAAATAAATTAGCTTAAAAATTATTTAGAGAGGTTGTTTGCTACTAAATAAATCTAATAGAAATCAATACAAATTTGAAATGTGAATTGTTCATTTGGATATGAAATTTGTGATATTAATTGAATATATATATCAGGGAGATGTTTGTTACTAAATATATATATATATATATATATATATATATATATATATATTTATCTATAATATGTGTAAATGTAGATGGTTTTTTAACGGTAAGGAGATATTGGATTTGATCAGAGTAAACATAGTAAATGATCAAATGGTTATTCTATTGTTTTAGTTTTCCAATTACTTTTGTTGGAAATGTAGTCCAACATAATGATTTTAATAACGATAAAAAAATGACTAGACTTCTAATTGATGATCAAAATCATGTATTTTGAACTTTCCTTGTAACATTTTAAATTATATCATTATGCTAATAATCTATGACTGAATATGTAGATTTTTTAAAGCAAATTAATTGAGCTTTAGAAAAGGAAAAATAATAAGTTTGGTGTATTTTATATTTGATTTGTATATTCCCACCAAGATTTTGGAAAGTAATTAAAATCTAATACACTGTAAAAGACAAAATTAGCCTCATGTATTGAAATCATTCATTCGATAATTTCTCCATTTTCTTTGTCATGTCTTCAAAAAAGCTCATGCCTCTTAAGACTAGCGATGATGAGGAATTCAAACTCAACAAGTCTGTAAAGTCAGAAGTCATCAAGAGCTTAGTAAAAGACATTGATTGTACTTTCAACCTCTTACTTAAAGATGAAGGCAAAAAATGGAAAAAGTGATAAATTAATGAAAGAAACATTTGGAGGAAGATGTTACGGAAGTTCAGTTAAAGAACTTTGATCAGAATTTCTTAAAGATAAGCCACTTAGAATTATTGGATGTTCACTTGGCTGCTACATATCTTGATGATAAGCAGTCAGATGAGGTACTATTCCAAGATTTTTTGGATAGAATCACATGGAAAACGCTAGAAGAAATGCGTGAAGTATTTCGTATCATGAATGATTATACTCTAGAGGAAGAGGAGTTGGTCCGTAGAAAGAATGCTTGGGCTTTTAAATGATTTTATAATATTTCTGTTACTTCCTTAGCTATATCCTATTTTTATTTTATTTCTGTTATTTCTATCATTTGTTGTTTCTTTTGAAGGAATATTGTTCGGTTTTTAGTGATTCATAAATTATGTTGGAAAGAAATTAAAGCTAATTATAATCTTTGAAAAAAAACATTCATTCAAATGGTGGAAAGTTGAATTTGATATCTCCAAAAGAATTAACTACATTTATTCTTTCAATAAACTTGAGTTCTTTTCTTTCGAAGCATATCCAATAGACATAATATGTTTTCTTAATTTATTCCCATAATTTGAATTCATGAAAGCCTCTTAACATAGATTTTTTTTAGAGTTACACATAAAATAACAAAAATGATTTTTGGTACTCAAGAATTCTCCTTTGGAAGACTATTAAATTTTAAAAACTAATTTTGAAAATATCTAGTTAAAATTACACTTTGAATGTATATTTAGAAATATTATAAAGTATCTTCATGTATTATAAGTATTACGAAACAACAAAAATAGTAAAAATAATGTAAGTTGGACTCTAAATTAATTATATGAAACTTCTTAAAATTCTTACTTGATTTACTAAGATAATTAGTGTGGTCATAATTTAACTTCATTTTCAACATTATTGAAGCAATATACATACACCATTGAACTCCTTTTAAGACAATTAGTCTGAACATAATTTAATTTTATATATTTCTCCGTCCATCCAAATAAAATTAGTTGATTGACTACGTTAAATACCTAATATATTCTAGACTACCTAGATAATTAAAATTTCATAATTTTTGACGTCCAACTAAATTTCATCTATCTAATTAAAAACAGATAAAAAAATCACGCAATTCCTTTTAATACAGTGTGATATGATTTAAATGTCATTTTATAACTATATAGACTATAAACATTCTAAAATTGATACTAATGTATGACAATTAATAAACTATGATTCAGGGTTCTGGTGTTGGATCTTTAAAAAAATGAATGACTAGATTGACACAACAATACACCTTGCAGGATAATGGTGGGCTGAATATCTTCCACCAGAAGAAATCAATTATTATTATTGCTATGATTTTTCAAATTTACTAGTTCTCAACATATTTATATAAAATTAATAAATTATATGGAAAAGGGTCAAAAATATTCTTAGACTATTTAAATGGTTTAAATATACCCCCGCATTCATCTATTTTGTCTAAAACTACCACCTCACTCAGCCTTTTTGACCCCTTTTTTCCTTAAAACTTAAAAGATTTTTAGAAGTCATTATTATTACTATTATTAATTATGTGGCATCTTCCTATATGATAAAATTAAATCTCCAACAAATTAAATTTTTTTCCAGCCCACCCTGATCTATACATACAAGACATGAACCAAATTCAATTAAACCTAATAATGAATATACTTGTATCTCTTCAACAAAGATTCATTACTGGCAGCAAAAGTGTCATTTGGTCTAGCAATTTGTTATAATACTAAGACTTTGAGTTCTGACAAACATTACCATCGTTATATAAAAACCAATGAGGGAAAAATTGGGGTCGGAAAACTTTTTCGTAATATTTGGATTTTCCAAAACTAGTCCAGATTCAGAAGAAATTGGAGTCTTTAATGTGTTAAGAAATTTTGAGCAATTGATGAGGTAATCATGATTTTAAATACAAGAGTAGTTACATAATTCATTAAGGAATCTGTACAACTTTAGAAAATTGAATTGAGGCGAGTAGAACTCCCAAAATTGATCTTAGCGTAAAGGCTTTTTGTTATTGTTGTGAGTTAGAGGTGTGTTATGAAATGGGGATTTGAGAGTTTTTTAATTTGCTCACTGGTTCGGAAATCCCGCTTTGGTGCCGGGTTTTGCTTCTTTGGCTCTGCCATTTTGGTAGGGTGGTGGCTGCTGTGGTGGCGAGATAATGACTTATTGTCGTTAAGAAACCCCTAAATAAACTTATTTGACACTTTATGGTTTCTAGAGCTGAGGAACGAACACCAGGTGACTCCTACTCATTTTTCATCAGTCTTGAGGCTAAAGGTAAGACCATCTCCAACCCAACACAAAAATTTACACCAAATCCTGTATTTGGTGTAAAAAAATATATGGTGAATGTTTTAGAAAGAATTTGTTTTATGAATAAGAAAATATAAATGAAATAAGAAATAATAATAATATCATAATTAATACAGAGAAAAAGATCCCTTTTTTATGTAAAATTTGGTGAAGTGGGTTGGAGTTAATTACACCAAAAGTAGCGTTGACACCAATATTAGAGTAAAATCTGGTGTTTGGGTTGGAGACACCCTAAGCTTTTCACTCCCAAATCCTTTTTTTTAATTCGTAACATAATAGATTGTTTTAATAATGATAGAAAAGGTTTTTATATAGAGTTTATGGTGGACACAACCCTAATTGGATAATAAAGGTTGCGGGTCTGATCTAGGATTGATAGAATTGTTATAATTTTTGGTAATTAGCTAGTGATTGTTGAATCCTGTATTACATTGATTGTTTATAGACGAAGAACAAATGGAACCAATCTAGAAAGGGAAGGATAAAATTTTTTAGGGTTTCAAGCTTGTTTCGAGGTAGGTGATGGTTAGTTTTCTATGATGGTGGAATGTATTCTTGTAGGTGCTTCATTATGATTCATATATGTATATTAATGTTGCATTGTTTGTTTACACTTGTTGTAAATAATATAGATCAATGATAATATGTCATGAATAACTCTTGGATGTATGACTTAAAAATATATTTCTGTTTGTGATTGTGGTATGATGGATCAGATTACCACGTACTGCCATAACTAATTTGAATCCGATTGCCACATTCCGGCATAAAATGTATAATGACCCGAACCGTCACTATTTGTGAAGGGAAAAAACATGTGAAAAACTTTGACCATGCCCACCAACAGCGGGATGGAAGTCACTAGCACGGCAGCAGCATCGTGAGGCAGAAACCTTGATCATGAGAAATACTTATTCAATGTTTCTAAAAATAACCCATAGGTAAAAAGTCACCTGAAAACATGAGAAAAGTGGTTCCAAGTTTAGAAATAAGGAGAAGGAGTTGTCTAGCATGAGGTACAACAATCTTGTGAAATCTTGGGCAAATTCACCTTAGCGAATCCCAAAAATATGGTAAAGAAATTAATATTCCGTGTAATTTCTTGGCGCCTAGGTAGATTAGGTTTTTATGCATTGAGTAGTTTTAAAATTTTTTTTACTATATACTATACAAAATTAATCGTAGGAGATTTGTGTAGACCTTTGTTCAACGAATAAATTCTGTGGAAAATTTCTATAACGCAATGTATTTGGGTTAGCGCTTGACATAGAGAATCAATGACTAGTCGAGTGTTCTTAGGTGTTTTCTTAAGTAGAATTCCTTCATTAAACAAGGATACCTACTAAAACCGAATGCATTTCGGTCTACGCTAGGTTCGACCTATTGAAGTAACAAGTTGATGAATGTTTAGTAAGTTAGATTTAAAACCCTAATGACGAATCTTGATGAAGAACTAGAGATGAACTTGGTCTCTAGTGTGATAATTATTCGGGAAATTCTTAGGTGATTTCTCTGATTCTATGAGTTGTATGATATATGCTCGTTCGTGCTTCACATGGATACGTGTATATGTATAGATGTTGCAATATCGATCCCAGTTGTACTGATGTGACTTAAATGTATGATCTTAATGATTAGTTGTGATTGTGATTATGGTGTTTGATTGGATGCCACGTTCCGGCAAGATAACTATTTGATTGGGTTCCCACATTCTGGCACAACTATTGGATCAGGTTGCCACTTTTTGGCACAACTTAGGATCAGATTCCCATGTTCTGGCAAACTAACATATTGAGTTTGGGATCTTTGAGAGAACCAACTACTTGTGACAAGAGTATAGTGTAAAGTACGTTATATTTTGTGTTGGATTCTCTCGTTAATGAACTGATGCCCTTAGTTTTCAGACACATATTACTTTATTTTATTTATTTTGTGTCTTTGATACTCTTATACTTAGTATTTGGATATTAGATGTCCTTGATGCGATGACTCTCTAATTTTGGGAAACGATATTTAATAAAATTTTGAGCTTCATCATTATGCTTGTATATTGTATGTTGGGATTAAATTTATTGGTTCTCCCACCTAGTAGATTAAATGTGTGTGCCACTCATGACTCATTTTGGGTCAATACAAACTTTGTAGGAAAGCTTTAGGTTTGGTGATCTCATCACGCAAGGACAAGTCTCATAGAGTTTTGCGGAACTGTAAGAGGAAGCCTTTACTTTTCTTTGAGAGGGTATAGAACTTTTTGTCATTGTAGAATTATTTGTATTTTGAACAACATAAAAATATACATACATATTTAATCGACAAGTTTCAATTTTTATGTGTAAATGTACATTTTTTAATGATAAGGAGATATTGGATTTGATATGAGTAAACATAGTAAATGATCACAGGGAAACACTAAAGTAAATATGTGAAGTATTTTGTATCGTAAATGATTATACTCCAGTGGAAGAGGAGCAGGTTCGTAGAGAGAATGTTTGGGCTTTTAAACGATTTTATAATATTTCTGTTTTTTTTCCTTAGCTATATCGTATTTTTATTTATATTTTATTTCTTCTACTTCTATTATTAGTTGTTCCTTTTGAAGAAATATTGTTCGGTTTGAATGATTTAAATTATGTTGTAAAGAAATTAAAGCTAGTTATAATATTCGAAAAAGAACATTCATTCAAAGCGTGGAAAGATTAATTATGATATCTCAAAAAAATTATTTAAATTTATTTTTTCATTAAATTTGAGTTCTTTTCTTTCAAATCATACTACTAGACGTGATATGCTTTGTTAATTTATTCCCATAATTTAAATTCTGAAAAGCCTCTTAACATAGATTTTTCTTTGAAGTTACACGTAAAAAAACAAAAATGATTTTTGGTACTCGAGAATTCTCCTTTAGAAGACTATTAAATTTGCAAAACTAATTTTGAGAATATCTATTTTGAAATTACACTTTCAGTTTATATATAGAAATATTATAAAGTATTTTTTATATATTATATGTAATTAAACGAAACAACAAAAATAGTAATAATAATGTAAGTTGGACTCTAAATCAATATTATGAAACTTCTTAAAATTCTTACTTGATTTACTAAGGCAAATAGCGCGGTCATAATTTAACTTTATTTTCAACATCATTTAAGCAACATACATACACCATTGAACTCCTTTTAAGACAATTAGTTTTAATATAATTTTATATTATATACTTCTCTGCCCTGCAAAATATAATTAGTTGACTGACTATGTTGAATACGTAATATATTCTAGACTACCTAGAAAACTTAAATTTCGTGTATTTGGACGTCCAACTAAATTCCATATAATTAATTGAAAAAAGAAAAAAAATCATGAAATTCCTTTTTAATACAATGTTATACGATTTAAATGTCATTTTAGAACTATATAGACTGTCAAAATTATAAAATTGATACTAATGTATGACAATTAATAAACTTATTCAGGGTTCTGGCGTTGGTGCTTTAAAAAGATGATTAACTTGACTGACACAATAATACATCTTGCAGGGTAATAATAGGTGGGCTAAATATCTTACAACAGAAGAAATCAATTATTACCTGAATAAAATAATCTCTTATTTTTTAAATTTACTAGAACTAAACATATTTATATAAAATTAATAAATTATATGGAAAAGGGAAAAAAATATTCTTAGACTATTTAAATGGTTTGATATACCCGCACATTAATATATTTGACTAAAAATACCTCCTCAATCAGCCTGTTTGACGAGATAGTACAATTCCCACAATTGATCTTAGCGTAAAGGGTGTTTTCAATTGACGTGGGTTAGAAGTGTGTTGTGATATGGGAATTTAATACTTTTTTTAATTGGCTCACTGGTTCGAAAATCCCGTCTTGGCGCCGAATTATGCTGCTTTGGCGCTGCCGTTGTGTGGAGGGGGGGGGGCGCTGTGGTGGCTGAACACAACTTAATTTCGTTAAGAAACCCCTAAACAAACTTAGTTGAGACTTTTCGGTTTTTAGAGCTAAGGAACGAACACCAGGTGACTCCTATTCTGTTTTCACCATTCTCGAGACTAAAGGTAAGACCATCTCCAACCCAACACCAAATTTTACACAAAATCATATATTTGCTGTAAAATTATATATGGTGAATGTTATAGAATGAATTTGTTTTACGAATAAGAAAGTATAAATGAATTAAGAAATAATAATCTAATAATGAATAGAGCGAGAAAATATTCCTTTGTGATGTATAATTTGGTGAAGTGGGTTGGAGTTAATTACACCAAAAATAGCGATGACATCAATACTCGAGTAAAATTTGGTGTTTGTTGTAGAGATGCCCTAAGCTTTTCACTCCCAAATCCATTTTTTTCGATCTGTAGAACATAATAGAATGGGTTAATAATGATGGAAAAAGTTTTGTATCAACTCTATGTTGGAAACAACCCTATATTGGATAATTGGGATTGTGAGTTTGATCTAGGATTCATAGAATTGATATTTTTTTTTTGTAATTAGCTATTGTTTGTTGAATCCCCGTATTACATTGATTGTTTATAGACCAAGAACATGGAACGAATTTGGAGAGGGAAGGATCAAGTTTCTTACGGTTTCAAGCTTGTTTCGAGGTAATTGATGGTTATAATTCTATGATTGTCTAATGTATTCTTGAAAGTGCTTCATTATGATGCATAAATGTATGTTAGTGTTGCATTGTTTATTTACACTTGTTGTAAATGAGATAGATGGATAATTATTTTCCATGAATCACTCTTGGATGTATGACTTAGAAGTATACTTCTGTTTGTGATTAGAGTGTGATGGATCATATTGCCACGTTCCGTCATAAGTAATTTGAATCAGATGCCACGTTCCGGCACAAAATGTCTAACGACCCGAACCGTCATTCTTTGAGAAGGGCAAAAATATGTGAAAAACTTTGACCATGTCCTTCTACAGGCTGATACATGCCTTTGGCGCAGCAGTGGGGTAAGTTGTCGTTGCAGTGGGATCGGCGAGGCATAAACCTTGATTACGAGAAATCCTTATTATTCAATCTTTTGAAAAAATAACTCGTAGGTCGTAAATTATCCTAGAAACCTGAAAAGAGTGGTTCCATGTTTGGGAAAGAAGGAGAAGGAGCTTTCTAGGGTGGCAAAATCATTCCAAATATTGGCCAAATTAACCGTAGCGAATCCCGAAAAGATGGTAAAGAAATCAATACTCCATGTAATTTCTTGGCGCCAGGTAGGTTACGTTTTTATGCATTGGGTAGTTCTAAATTTTTGTGTACCATATAGTATACGAAATCAATCATAGGAGATATGTGTAGATCTTCGTTCACTGATTAAATTATGTGGAAAATTTCTACAATGCGATGTACTTTTGTTAGTGCTTGATGTAGAAAATCAATGATTGGTTGAGTGTTCTTAGGAGTTTTCTTAAGTAGAACTCCTTCATTAAACAAGGGTACCCACTAAAATTAAATGCATTTCAGTCTATGCCTGGTTCGACCTATCGGAGTAACAAGTTGATGAATGTTTAGTAAGATAGGTTTAAAACCCTACCAATCCTGATGAAGAACTAGAGATGAACTTTGTCTCTAATGTAATAATAATTAGGGGAAATTCTTAGGTGATGATTGTGATTTTATGAGTTGTATGATGTATGCTTGTTCATGCTTCATTATGATACATGTACGTGTATGCATGTTGCAATGTCTATCGTACTTGTTGAAATGAGATGTATGAATTGTTAATACCATGAAGTTGTGACTTAAATGTACGATTTTGATGATTTGTTGTGATTGAGATTATGGTGTGTGATTGAGGATCGGATTGCCACGTTTCGACAAGCTAACTATTTGATCAGGTTTCCACATTCTAGCACAACTATTGGATCGGGTTATCATGTTCCGACATAACTTGGGATCATATTGCCACGTTCTGGCAAGCTAATAATTGAGTTTGTTCTCTGTGAGAGAACCAACAACTTGTGACAAGATTATAGGTAAAGTACGTTATATTTCTATATTGTGATGTGTATATACTTTTGATGATTACGTTCGTATCTAATGATGAGAAGGTGTAGGTGGAACTATGTGTCTGTATATGAGTATGAGGTGAACTTTAGAGATTTGGTGTAGGTGGAATTATATGTATATTTGTGAAAATATATTGATGTGTAGATATTTATGAGGTGTATTTTTCATGAAAGAGTAAATTGTTGAGGTGTTGTCTAGGTAAGTACACATGGAGGATGAAATAAGACTAGATATTGGGGTAAGGAGAAACTATATGGCTTGGGGTAGATAAGGTGGCAATAACTTAAGAGTGTGACATGATCGATCTGTAGGAAGGAATGTTAGCGGTGTTTGGGATCAACCAATGGAGTTAGCATGTTTAGGATATTGTTTAATAGAACCATAAGTGTTAGCAATTGACAAAGAAAATGGTTAGTAGTCAGATCGTTGGTGTAAGTTAAAAGTGTTGTAAGAAAGGGGTAGGGTAGAGAAACGAATGGTACATGCATGATCTAATTATTCTTTTCTTATATTATGAGGTGGGCGTTGGGTCGACCGGTGATGTCTACTAGTACGTGTGGTTGTACTGATACTACTCTTGCTATGTCTTTTGACTAGCTGGATGCTTCGACTCTTCTTTCCGCATGGTTGAAGTTGTGTTCTTTTATTAATTATTGTCCAATTGTTACTCTAAGTAGCTCTTGTACGTTTTAGACTAGGTCATTTGGGGTGTTGTCACGAGCCCAAACCGTCATAATTGGGACCCACACTTCCAACCCAATGGGAGAACTGTTACTACTATCATAGTAAAACATTTATATATAAATCTAAGGAATTTAACTTCCGGAAGCAGGTTAAATGAGTAAAAATGAAGTGTATGCTTAACTTAACAAGGATCCAATAAACTAAAAATTGCAGAAAAACCTTGAATGTGAAAGTCAATGTATCAAAACTATTAAATGATACAAAGTCTAAACAGAAGAATGTTAAGGCACTATTCAACTATCTAAGACAGTGGTCTACGTCCGACAATGGTAGACTTAGACTAAAGATGAATCAATGGCAGCACAGAAGATGTGGCTCACCCTTGAAGTTGATGTGATAATCTTTAATCGCCTATGTAAGGTCTGTCAATAGCCGCTTCAAGATGCCCTATACTCAACCAAAATAGGAGCAAGTGGAGAATCAGTATACAACCACCATGTATTAATGGTATCACGCGGTTGTCTCACTAGTGCAATACATAACAAGTTGAACAATAATATAATAACATGCATATATATCAACATAAAAATTCGACAACAAATTTCACGTGCATAACACATCATTGGTACTCTCACGGTCCAAACACAAAAATTAATCTTGTCGAAACGTGGCAATCCAAACTCAAGTATGATGAAACTTGACAATCTACTCCAATGTTATGCCAGAACGTAGCAACTGATCAGCTTTCTAGAACGTGGTAATCAGATCCCCAATAACACATCACAGTCCCAATCAGAAGAACTTCATCAAGATCATACATTTACATCATGATTTCATGGCTACATCATTCGTCTATCACGATTTCAACAAGTGTAGTCAATATTGAAACATTCATATACATACAAGTATCATAATGAAGCAAGAACATGCATACAACACACAATCATGAAGACACAACCATCACCTACCTCGCAACAAGCTTAAAATCAAAAGAAACTCGATCTTTCCCTTTCCGGATTCTTTCCGGTTGTTCTTGGTCTACAAATAATCACAATAACACGGTAATCAACAAAAAAAATGTTAATTACCAAGAATGCTAACTATTCTATGAACCCTAGATCAAACCCATAATTCTAGTTAGTCAAATTAGGGTTAATTGTGCCATAGAATCCATCAAGAAATCCTCCCCCGTGATATTGACCCATTCTATTATGCTTTACAAATGGTAAAGTTAGTTTAGGGAGTGAAAAACTGACATTTAGCTTCAGGAATGGTGAAAAACGAATTGGAATATCTTGGGGGTCGTGTATTAGCTCTAAAAGTTGAAAAGTGACAAATAAGGTCATTTTGGGGTTTAATTTACGACTTTGTTCGCGTCTGTCCAGCTACAATGGCATCCATCACGCTCTAGCGGCGTAGCTGCAGCGGCTGAATTCCCGTTGCAACTTCAACTTTTGAAATAGTGATCTCTCATTTTGAAAAATTCCAAAAATATATAATTTCATTCCCGTCTCGTCCAGTAAAGCAGCACCCATCCGCCTATAGCAGCACAAATCTTGCTACAGTGGCCAAAAGTGAGATTATACACTTTTTAGGGGAATTTTTAGTTCCCCTCCTTCTATAACATACTCTTAACCCTTAATACTAAGGTCTATTTTCAAAGATCTAGTTATCCAAATTTAATTCCATAAATTCGTACAAATTACATAACGAGTTATGTAACCGACTATGTAATTAAATTCATATATACTCCACCCGATTGCTACCATAATTCCCTATAACTTGATGACTCCAATTTCCTCTAAATCTTTAAAAGGTTGGAAAAATCCTAATAGTACGAAAAAGTTTTACTGGCCCCAATTTTTTCCTCAATGGCATTTCTATAATGAAGGGACCCGGTCGTAATAGGTGTTAAATTATTTTACAAGTTTAACAATAAGTGTACTTGGAAGGGTTTATTTATTAAACCTCCCTAACTTTGTTATTCGGTCTTATTTAATTTCCACATGTTTTCACCATTAAGATGTGATGGTTCTCCTATTTAGCTGTTGTAGAGGGTGCCCGCACGACCCGGTGCGTTGAGTGGTCATTAAATGGGATGGAATTAACATGTTGGCATAATTATAGGATAGGGTACCACGTTCTAGTGCACTAATAGTTTGGGTTTAGGTTCGATGATAGGAAAATACTTGTGAAAAAATGTGTATCTGTTGAAGCATGTAATGTTCCATATTGTATATCTTCGATATATTATATGGTACATTATTGTATTAAGTTGTTTATGCTGCACTTAGTGGGATAGTTGTGTCATCCTATCAGTACATGGTTGTTGTGTATTGATACTGCACTTGCTCTTACTTTGTTGAGTACAGGGCATCTTTCGAGGTTAATTGACCGACCTCTCTTAGAAATCTGTGATCGTTGCTCTCGAATACAAGGGTGAGCTAGCATTTTCTGGGCTGTCTTGGAATTCACTTTCGTATATATCCACCATTTTCGAATATAGACATTGCTTTAGTTAGTTTTTTAGTTCATTAGATTGGTGTTGCATCCCTTCTTATTTAGATTTGGTTATCGTTTAATAGTTTCGGTACATTAACTTTCAGTTCTAGTTTGTTTTCTTCAGCATTTGTTTAGTTTATTGTTGAACTTCCGTTGGAGTTTATGGAAACTCTATTCTCTTTCCTTAGTATTTGACTTATATACCTTAGTTTTTAGATTATTTGCCTAATTTGGGATTTAGTAGTGGTTCTCCTATCAGAGAGTTAGTTTGAGTGTAAATCACAATGATCGGGGTTCTGACATAAGTAAACTTGAAAAGGCAAGTATTTTTTTTTTGCGAAATGTTTTTTAATTATTTCTACAATGATCATTTGAAGCACGTATTGACAAATCACTACCATGTATTTTTCATAAATTTGATAATGATGATGATGACTTTCTCTCTTATTATGTAAAAGTCTTATTAAACGACTGATTTGATTATTTTGAATACTAGAGCTTTTCATTTTAATTTTTGATAGATGTTGAATCGGTATTTTGGACTATTCGTAATTATAATTATGAAATTAGTGGGATAATTTAATAATGAATATAGTTGGTGTTAAAGAAGATAGCATTAAAATTAATAGTAGTTCATTTTTACCATTTTTATAATTAGTCTTTAAATAATCAGGCTAGAAGAAACAAAACAAAACAGAGGCGGACGCAAGATCGTAAAGGAAATTTTGAGGGCCCGACTTTAGGTATGATTATTTTCTCCAATTCTTCAAGTAGTTGAATATAGTTGAATTTTGAATGTGTTGGATTTAGAATGCAATGGATGATAGATGAATAATCTTATTCAGATTGAAAAAGAAAAGAATATTGACGAATTTGGTTACAGGTTGTTTTATAGTGTTTTGGTTGCCACCATTAATAATGTTTTGCATTGTATTCCATATTTGAGTGGAGATTATTTAACTAATATTATGTTGATTTGTTTGGTGAAGGATAATGAAGATAATTGAGTCGTAGCTAAATTGAAATGATATATGGGGATAATAAGAGTTAGTGACTCACGAAGAATAATGATTAGTGAATTAATTGATGACTTATTGATTTTACAATTAAATGGGTATTGTTGGATTATAAAAATTGGTTAAGCGTTGATGGTAAAGGTATAGAATGAATTAATAAAGTATAACACAACTTTGTGCAAATGTAAATGTAGTGGTTCGTTATTGGTAGCCATGTTTATGTCCAAATTACGTAACCTGTTTCTGTTTCATTTTTTAAACATAGCTATCACATTATGATTCATATTGTGATATATTGAGATATTATTAAATATTAGGTGTTTTGTATTAATTAAATATCCTTAAAGTTATTGATAATAGGAGGAATAAGACATACCCTTAAGCTTGAACTTTAGAAAATTGATTATATATTGGATGAGTTATTAAGTCTAGGATATATAGAGAGTAGTATGAATGCCTACAGACTCGTTAACATAAAAATTATGCATACGTGATAGATTGGGAACGTTTGGAGGGCTTGAGGAAAAGAAAAGTGTTGGAGAAGTAGCTTGCCCGACTTTGATTTTTCGGTGGAGGTAGGTTATAATTAATTCTATTTGATATATAGACTCATAATACTGATTGATATGCATTGAGTGATATTTTTAAGTTCTCTATGTACTTGCTTGTGTGGTTGTGTGGCTTGGTTAAGTGTTTTGTGATTGGTTTGAAATCATGAGACCGTGAGATTTATAATCTGAAATCCTCTCTATCGAAGTGTTGCTTTGAACAAAGAAGATTTGATGAATTATTGTTAATGAATTGAAAAGTGGTGATAATAAATAATAAATGACTGATATTATTGGATCAGAGTGTCACATTTTGTATAGTATAATTCGATTGGAGTGTGACGTTCTGACACAATATTATTCGATCAGAGATTCAAGTCTGACATGGAATAATTGGATCAGAGTTTCACGTTCCAACACGGTAACATTAAAGGAAAAATATATTTAGTTAACTTAATGTACTCAATCTCAAAGAACTCATTTCCCAAGTGACCGTGGAACTCACTAGTTCATGTTAATATTTGTCTGCCACATGCTAAGTGTCATAGTTGATTTTATACTATTATTCATTATATATTTGTTGCTATTTTGGGTTTGCCGATGATACCTACGCAGTACAGGTTGCCCCTTACTAAGCCCTACTTATGTTTTTCTTTTTTTTTTCTTTTATGGAGTGAAAAGAGAGTACGAGAAAAAGAGTGTACAAGAAAATTCGACTCGCCCTAAGCTCTAGCCACTCTTAGCATATCAGGTTCAAGGGTGATCTATTAATTTGAGCTTGTGTTGAAATTCTCGATCATGACTTGATGCCCTTAGTTTTCGGGCATAAATTACTCTATTTCATTTATTTTGGTGTCTTTGATACTCTTAGACTTAGTATTTGCATATTAGATTTCCTTGATGCAATTTTCTATTTATTTTGGGAAACGATATTTAATAAAATTTTGAGCTTCCGCAATATGCTTGTACTTTGTATGTTGGGGTTAAATTTGTTGGTTCTCCCACCTAGGAGGTAAAGTGTGGGTGCCACTCATGACGTGTAATGGGTCTAGACTAACTTGGTATCATAGCTTTAGACTAGGTGATCTCATCACTCAAGGACAAGTCTAGTAGTCTTGCTGAATGGTACTTGGAAGACTTTACTTTTCTTTGAGAGACTATAGGAATTAATGTAGTTTTCTAATTATTTTTATTTTGAACAACTTAAATATTTGAATACATATTAAAACTACAACTTTCAATTTATATGTTTAAATGTAGAAATTTTTTTAACAATAAGGAGATATTGAATTTGATCTGAGTACACATATACATATTAAGTAAATGATCAAATGGTTATTCTATAGTTTTAGTTTTGCAATTACTTTTGTTGGAAATGTAGTCAAAAACAACGATTTTAATACCTATACGAAATGACTGGTCTTCTAATTGATGATACAAATTATGAGTTTTGAACTTTCCTTGTAACTATTAATTATATCATCATTCTAATAAACTAAGACTAAATATGCATATTTCTTAAAGCAAATCAATTGAACTTCAAAAAAGGAAAAATAATAAGTTTTGGTCTATTTTATATTTTGCTTTCCATATTCCTACCACAATTTTGGAATGTAATTAAAGACCTAACACACTATAAAATACAGAGCTAGCCTCATGTATTAGAATCACTCATTCATAGATTTCTCCATTTTCTTTGTCATGTCTTCAGAAAATATCATAACTCTTAAGACTAGCGATAATAAGGAATTCAAACTAGAAAAGTCTGTAGCGGTAAAGTCAGAAGTCATCAAGAGCTTTGTACAAGACAATGATTGTACTTTCATCCCCTTGACTAATGTTGATGGAAAAACAATAGAAAAAGTGATAAATTATTGGAAGAAACATTCGGAGGAAGGTGTTACGGAAGTTCAACTAGAGAATTTTGATCAGAATTTCTTGAAGATGAGCCACGCAGAATTATTTGATGTTCACTTGGCTGCTAGATATCTTGATGATAAGCAGTTGGAGGAGCTAATAATCCAAGAATCTATTGATAGAATAAAAGGGAAATCACTAGAGGAAATACGTGAAGTATTTGGTATCGTGAATGATTATACTCCAGAGGAAGAGGAGCAGGTCCGTAGAGAGAATGCTTGGGCTTTTAAATGATTTTATAATATTTCTGTTATTTCCTTAGTTATATCATATTTTTAGGTTTATTTTATTTCTGTTAGTTCTATCATTTGTTGTTCCTTTTGTAAGAAATATTGATGGGTTTTGAATTATTTATAAATTTTGTTGGAAAGAAATTAGAGCTAATTATAATATTTGAAAAAGAACATTCATATAAATGGTGGATAGATGAATTTCATATCTCAAAAAGAATTATCTAAATTTATTCTTTCAATAAATTTGAGTTCTTTTCTTTCAAAGCATATCCAATAGTCATGATATATTTTCTTGATTTATTCCCATAATTTGAATTCTAGAAAGCCTCTTAACATAGACTTTTCTTTGAAGCTAAACATAAAATAACAAAAATGATTTTTGGTACTCTAGAATTCTCCTTTGGAAGACTACTAAATTTGCAAAACTAATTTTGAGAATATCTAGTTTAAATTACACTTTCAGTTTATATTTAGAAATATTATAAAATATCTAAACAATTCAAAGTACCCCCTAAAATTTACAACACACTTTAGTCGATACAAGACGTACTTAACCTCTCAGAGGTCTTGTACAAGCCCTTAGACATCATTCATTGCATACATTTATGAAAAGTAGTGTGGAATTAAAACTTTTCACACGAAATAGTACTTCAAAACATCTTTCATAGAAAACATAAGGAATAAGGGTAAGTATCAATGTCACCATCTTAGACACACGAATATTTTGGAAAACGGCCCATACAATAAAAATATAAAAATACATAGTCTATAATGATACTTTTAACAAAGAAATCTAAAGATAATAATTTCCTCGAATCAAGTGAGGACATATCCTATCTTTGCTTGAAAGAGTTCTAGTTTCCATGTTTTTCTTCAGGATGACTCTCAATTTCCACCTACACCGTTAGACATAGAAAAAATGTATGGAATTAGTACATTGCATGCACTAAGTATGACAAATGTATAAAATCATTATAAAAGAGATATTTGTATAATATATGCTCTTTTTGAGTAAAACTTCATAAGACAGGTATAAGAACCATATATAATACCAATTTCAAACATAAATCACATTCCACAATATAACATCAATAACACTTCAAAACACATAAACATGAGACGCTCCTACCAAAGGTGATTCTAGGCTCTCTTGAGTGAGTTATGCAGCAACCGCACACAATTCCTTAACACACACCAAAGAGATCCTTTAGACTAACTAAGATAAGATTATTCCCATTTCATTAATTAAACACTCTACCTAGAATGACTCTAAGACTCAATGGAGTAACACATGAAGAGAATTCTCATACAACCTCTCCAAGCCTACCCAAGCAATCCTCAAAGTTACTATATATAAACACCTTTTCATTAACATACATTACTTAAGTCATCATGTTCATTAGACCATTTTAGAGGCATTCAACACTTAAGGACTTCCACATAATGGTCTTGGAGAAGACCTAGGGAACATACACACTAACATCTTCAAAGCCTACTCATGCAATGTCTAGATAGTGTCCGATTTCATTATCTAAACTTCATAAAACTTGGGCAGCACTAGCATGTATCCCACATGATTAGAACAGACAATAATCGATATAGACCATACTAGCTAGGCATGGAATGCGGAGTCTACCCTACTTCGATGGAGGGTCTTCTTGTTAGGTAGTGGAGCCTGATTAATATATATAACTGTTTAGACTTTCCTATTTATTCTCTATTTATTCTCTGTAACCAAAAATACTCTAATTTATTAATATAAATATATCTCACCGCCGTGGAAGTTTACTCACGGGGTGTTACCACGAAATATTGAGTTTTCTCTTTCTCTCTCTAGATCTCTCATCTCTTTTCTCTTGAAAGTTCTTGTGTTCTTCATTCATCTAGTGTGTGTGCGTGAATTCGATCCTAACAACTGGTATCAGAGCTAAGAAGATTCAACACGATCACTGAAGATGGATAGTTTGAATCTTGGAATCGAAAAGTTTGATGGATCCGATTTTAGTTTCTGAAAGCTGCAGATCGAAGATTATCTATACCAGAAAGATCTTCACGAACCATTGACCGGGGTGAAGCCGAAATCCATGACGGAGGAGAAGTGGAAACTCAAGGATCGCTAGGCTCTAGGGTCGATCCGGTTGAATTTGTCAAGAAACTTGGCGTTCAACATAGTGAAAGAGAAGACTACGTCCGGTCTATTGAAGGCACTGCAAACATGTGTGAAAAACCATCGGCAATGAACAAGGTATATTTGATGCGTAGATTGTTCAATTTACAGATGTCTGAGAATGGATCTGTCTCTGATCATATAAACGAGTTCAATATGATTGTGAGTCAACTCAATTCTGTGGATATTAATTTCGAAGATGAAATTAAGGCGTTGATTTTGATGTCATCTCTGCCCAAGTCTTGGGATACTGTTGTTGCTGCGATTAGCAGTTCCCGTGGATCTGTGAAACTGAAGTTTGATGAAATCCGTGATGTTGTTCTTAGCGAAAGTATTCCCAAACGAGAAGTGGGAGATTCATCGGGCAGTGCTCTCAGCGTTTACCGAAGGGGGAGAAGTAATACGAAAGGCCAAAATCAACATGGTCGATCAAAATCAAAGAATCGAGGAAAATTCCTGAACAGATCAAACGTGACTTGTTGGAACTGTGGAGAAAAAGGGCACTTTCGGACAAACTGTACGAAGCCAAAGAAGAAACAGAATCAGAAATTTGGAGATGACAATGATTATGTAAATTCAGTAGAGGACATTGGGGATGCTCTATCCTTAGTGTGAACAGCCCGGTTGAATCATGGATTTTGGATTCTGGTGCATCTTTGCATTCGTCTCCAAGCAAGGAGTTGTTCCAAAATTTCAAATCTGAAAATTTTGGAAAAGTATATCTTGATGACAATAAAGCCTTAGAAATTGAAGGAAAGGGGGATGTTTGCATAAAGACCACCTCGAGAAACCAGTGGACATTGGAGGATGTCAGATATATTCCTGGGATTAAGAAAAATTTGATCTCTGTTGGTCAATTGGATAGCACGGGATATGCAGCAGAGTTTGGGAAAGGTTCATGGAAGATCGTGAAAGGTGCTATGGTAGTAGCTCGTGGCACCAAATCTGGAACCTTGTACACCACTGCAAGATGTATAAACATGGACGCTGTTGCTGAAGGTGCTCCGGTTCAGGTTTGTGGCACAACAGACTTGGACACATGAGTACTAAAGGGATGAAGATGATGGTTGCAAAAGGAGCATTAGAGGGTCTGAAGTCTATTGATATGGGTCTTTGCGAGAGTTGTGTTATGGGCAAACAGAAAAGAGTAAGCTTCACAAAGACTCCTAGAGAGCCAAAGAAAGTGCGGTTGGAAATGGTCCATACAGATGTTTGGGGACCATCTCAAGTATCATCACTTGATGGATCCAGATTCTATGTTACCTTCATTGATGATTTCAGCTGGAAGGTATGTGTTTACTTCTTGAAGCATAAGTCAGATGTGTTTGCAACTTTCAAGAAGTGGAAAGCTGAAATTGAGAATCAGACCGGTTTGAAAGTCAAATGCCTAAGGTCTGACAATGGAGGAGAGTTTGACAAATCAGATTTCAAGGCATTCCGTGCAGATGAGGGAATCAGCTTGATGAGAACAGTTCCTGTTAAGGCAAGGCAGAATGGAATTGCTGAGAGGATGAACAGAACATTGAATGAGCGTGCAAGGAGTATGAGGATACACTGTGGGCTGCCTAAAACACTTTGGGCGGATGCTGTGAGCAAAACTTCATACTTGATCAACAGGAGACCATAAGTTCCTTTAGGGTTCAAGATTCCAGAGGAGGTGTGGACAGGAAAAGAACTCAAGTACTCACACTTGAGGACTTTTGGTTGCACTGCTTATGTTCATGTTGATCCAGATAAGAGAGACAAGTTTGATGCCAAGGCTGTTAAGTGTTACTTTATAGGCTATGGTTCTGATTTGTTTGGTTACAGGTTTTGGGATAACAAGAACAGAAAGATCATGAGACATTGTGATGTGACATTTGATGAGTCTGTCCTGTACAAGGACAGAGAGCAGAAGGTTCTAGAGATTACAAAGCAAGTGGGAGTTGAGGTTGAGTTAAAGAAGAGTAACCACAGAGATGTCGAAGCAGATACTCAACCAAATCTTACTGAAGAATCTGAAGTGGAGCAAGTTACACCTGAGCAGGTGTTAAGGAGATCATCCAGATCCATCAGGGCACCAGATAGATATTCACCTTCATTACACTATCTATTGCTGACTGATGAGGGGGAACCATAGTCTTTTGATGAGGCTCCTACAGGTGGAGGATTCGATCAAGTGGGAGCAAGCCATGGATGATGAGATGAGGTCACTTGAGAAGAACGACACATGGGTGTTGACTGAGTTACCTGCAGGGAAGAGAGTTTTGTTGAACAAGTGGGCGTTCAGAATCAAGACTGAACCAGATGGCAAAAGAAGGTTCAAGGCTCGTTTAGTGGTTAAAGGATATTCACAAAGGAAAGGTATTGATTATGCTTAAATATTCTCTCCTGTTGTGAAGTTAACCTCTATTCTAATTCTGTTGAGTTTTGTTGCATCGGAGAATTTGCATCTAGAGCAAATGGATGTAAAAACAGCGTTTTTACATGGAGATCTGGAGAAAGAGATCTATATGCAGCAACCGGAAGAATTTGTGGTTCCAGGCAAGGAACACATGGTGTGCAAGCTCACCAGGAGCTTGTATGGACTAAAGCAAGCACCCAGGCAGTGGTACAAGAAGTTTGACTCCTTCATGACCAAGAGTGGATTCTGCAAAGCTGAAAAGGATCCTTGTTGTTACTTCAAGAAATACACTGATTCATATGTGTTTCTACTCTTGTATGTGGATGATATGTTGATTGCAGGATCTAGTATGAGGGAGATTAACAATCTGAAGACAAGGTTGTCTGCAGCGTTTGAGATGAAAGATTTGGGTCCAGCAAAGCAGATTTTGGGGATGCAGATTTCTCGGGATAGATCTGCTGGCACTTTAAATCTATCTCAGGAGTTGTACATTGAGAAGGTGCTGAGCAGATTCAGGGTTAATGATGCTAAACCCAGGACTACTCCATTGGCAAATCACTTTAAATTGTCAAATGAGCAGTCACCCAAGACTGTCGAGGAGCGTGATCACATGGCACTTGTTCCATATGCTTCAGCAGTTGGTAGTTGATGTATGCTATGGTCTGCACTAGACCTGATATAGCACATGCAGTGGGCGTTGTTAGCAGGTACATGGCGAACCCTGGGAAAGAGCATTAGGAAGCTGTGAAGTGGCTTCTGAGATATCTGAGAGGTACATCCAGTACTTCACTTTGTTTTGGCAAAGGAAATGTGACTCTATAGGGTTTTGTAGATGCTGATCTTTGTGGGGATGTTGACTCGAGCAAGAGTACATCCGGGTACATTTACACCATAGGTGTAACAGCAGTGAGTTGGATGTCAAGGCTTCAGAAGTGTGTTTCTCTTTCATCTACTGAAGTTGAGTATGTGGCAATAGCTGAAGCTGGGAAAGAGATGATATGGCTGGCAGATTATCTTGAGGAATTGGGCAAGAAGCAGAGCGAGAAGATTGTTTACTCAGATAGCCAGAGTGCCATCCAATTGGTGAAAAATCCAGTCTATCATTCGAAGACAAAGCATATCAGAAGGCGATACCATTTCACTCGCAGGGCAGTGGAGGATGGTTATATGTGCTTGGAGAAGATAGAGGATGCAAAGAACCCGGCAGACATGTTGACAAAATGTGTTGATGTTGGGAAACTGAGGTCATGTAAAACCTCGGTTGGTCTTCTGTAGTTGTTGCTACATATGTTGCGGTGTTGTAAAAATGTTGATGATGAAGAGATTTTTTTTGAGAATGTATTTTTTGGATTACTGAGTCAGTCTCCAAGTGGGAGAATTGTTAGGTAGTGGAGCCTGATTAATATATATAACTGTTTACGCGGTTTAATTGGATCAGAGTGTCACGTTCCAACACGGTAACATTAAAGTAAAAATATATTTAGTTAACTTAATGTACTCAATCTCAAAGAACTCATTTCCGAAGTGACCGTGGAACTCACTAGTTCATGTTAATATTTGTCTGCCACATGCTAAGTGTCATAGTTGATTTTATACTATTATTCATTGTATATTAGTTGCTATTTTGGGTTTGCCGATGATACCTACGCAGTACAGGTTGCCCCTTACTAAGCCCTACTTATGTTTTTCTTTTTTTTTTCTTTTATGGAGTGAAAAGAGAGTACGAGAAAAAGAGTGTACAAGAAAATTCGACTCNTTAAAGACCTAACACACTATAAAATACAGAGCTAGCCTCATGTATTAGAATCACTCATTCATAGATTTCTCCATTTTCTTTGTCATGTCTTCAGAAAATATCATAACTCTTAAGACTAGCGATAATAAGGAATTCAAACTAGAAAAGTCTGTAGCGGTAAAGTCAGAAGTCATCAAGAGCTTTGTACAAGACAATGATTGTACTTTCATCCTCTTGACTAATGTTGATGGAAAAACAATAGAAAAAGTGATAAATTATTGGAAGAAACATTCGGAGGAAGGTGTTACGGAAGTTCAACTAGAGAATTTTGATCAGAATTTCTTGAAGATGAGCCACGCAGAATTATTTGATGTTCACTTGGCTGCTAGATATCTTGATGATAAGCAGTTGGAGGAGGTAATAATCCAAGAATCTATTGATAGAATAAAAGGGAAATCACTAGAGGAAATACGTGAAGTATTTGGTATCGTGAATGATTATACTCCAGAGGAAGAGGAGCAGGTCCGTAGAGAGAATGCTTGGGCTTTTAAATGATTTTATAATATTTCTGTTATTTCCTTAGTTATATCATATTTTTAGGTTTATTTTATTTCTGTTAGTTCTATCATTTGTTGTTCCTTTTGTAAGAAATATTGATGGGTTTTGAATTATTTATAAATTTTGTTGGAAAGAAATTAGAGCTAATTATAATATTTGAAAAAGATCATTCATATAAATGGTGGATAGATGAATTTCATATCTCAAAAAGAATTATCTAAATTTATTCTTTCAATAAATTTGAGTTCTTTTCTTTCAAACCATATCCAATAGTCATGATATATTTTCTTGATTTATTCCCATAATTTGAATTCTAGAAAGCCTCTTAACATAGACTTTTCTTTGAAGCTAAACATAAAATAACAAAAATGATTTTTGGTACTCTAGAATTCTCCTTTGGAAGACTACTAAATTTGCAAAACTAATTTTGAGAATATCTAGTTTAAATTACACTTTCAGTTTATATTTAGAAATATTATAAAATATCTAAACAATTCAAAGTACCCCTAAAATTTACAACACTCTTTAGTCGATACAAGACGTACTTAACCTCTCAGAGGTCTTGTACAAGCCCTTAGACATCATTCATTGCATACATTTATGAAAAGTAGTGTGGAATTATATATAATACCAATTTCAAACATAAATCATATTCCACAATATAACATGAATAACACTTCAAAACACATAAACATGAGACGCTTCTACCAAAGGTGATTCTAAGGCTCTCTTGAGTGAGTTATGCAGCAACCGCACACAATCCCTTAACACACACCAAAGAGATCCTTTAGACTAACTAAGATAAGATTATTCCCATTTCATTAATTAAACACTCTACCTAGAATGACTCTAAGACTCAATGGAGTAAGACATGAAGAGAATTCTCATACACCCTCTCCAAGCCTACCCAAGCAATCCTCAAAGTTACTATATATAAACACCTTTTCATTAACATACATTACTTAAGTCATCATGTTCATTAGACCATTTTAGAGGCATTCAACACTTAAGGACTTCCACATAATGGTCTTGGAGAAGACCTAGGGAACATACACACTAACATCTTCAAAGCCTACTCATGCAATGTCTAGATAGTGTCCGATTTCATTATCTAAACTTCATAAAACTTGGGCAGCACTGGCATGTATCCCACATTATTAGAATAGACAATAATCGATATGGACCATACTAGCTAGGCATGGAATGCGGAGTCTACCCTACTTCGATGGAGGGTCTTCTTGTTAGGTAGTGGAGTCTGATTAATATATATAACTGTTTAGGATTTCCTATTTATTCTCTATTTATTCTCTGTAACCAAAAATACTCTAATTTATTAATATAAATATACCTCACCGCCGTGGAAGTTTACTCACGGGGTGTTACCACGAAATATTGGGTTTTCTCTTTCTCTCTCTAGATCTCTCATCTCTTTTCTCTTGAAAGTTCTTGTGTTCTTCATTCATCTAGTGTGTGTGGGTAAATTCGATCCTAACACTTCTACTTGCCAATCATAGAACTAGGACACATCCCACGTAGGCACATGGTTAAGGAATATAAAGGGTTTCTTTGTACCCTAGCCTCATCTTAACTAGAGATACTTCGCAAGCATACTCACTCGGTGCTAGGATTTTTCTCATAGAGTAATTCAATATACGAGCATATGAAGAGATATCATATCTTGTTCATAACCAAATTATAATACACCTTACCGAAGAGGGTCCACTAGTGATAGCTTGAATGGCTGAGAAGATAGCTCAATGACTTTCCTAAGGATGATTTCATGCCTTTCCAGCCAACAAACCCTAAGTTCACCATTCACACGATAAGGATACCATTACGACTTTCAACTTTGAGGATATCATAACCTCCTTTCGAAAAGAATCCACATAAATGACATGTTTCTCTATTTTGAAGGTGAAATATCAATTACACATATACATTCATGACAAAGGTTCTTTATCCTACTAAGTCAAGATTTCATATCCATATTCTTCATGTATCAAGTAAGGGACACAATTCTACCAAAAAAAGACTCATAGTTTACATTATCACATATAACATATCATCCAAAAAGCATATAGGGACAACTAAGTATACTTGCTAGGCATTCTACACAATTCCATAGAATAATTAACATAACTCATCATAATTTTCATATAATCAACTTCGAAGATTCACACTTCATCATTAAGTATTCACATTTAAAGGCATCACTATAGCGTATCACGGTCACCTTATTCACTTAGAAACACACATACTTTGTCTTCATAGACACACATAACTCATATAGTCCTTCATAATGATCACAAATCCAGGAGATAACATGACAATACCATAATTCATAAAGGAATACCGGTGAGTCCACATTCTTTCACAATTCATAAAGTAATGCCGACGAGACCACATTATTCACAAGTATAGCACATAAGTACTGCCACCATAAGTGGACCATACCAAATATCACAATTAAGACACATATACTACACAATAAAGTAAGGGTTAGGTAACCATACCACAGATTCAATCTCAACAACTTTCATCCATAGAAAATTCGAAAAATTTAATACACCAAGGCTCTTACCAATAGAATTATAAAGCTACTTAAAATATCCACAAAGCCCTTAACAAATTGCCTAAAAATTTGTAGGAAGGCTAGGTGAAAACCCCAACATACCCTTGAGCTGGTCAAGACATCTACAAAAAATCTGCATATGCCATCTATGGACAAGTCTACGGAGCATCATCCCATCGACGGATCGTACTGGCAACTTTCGATTGAATCAAAGCCTTCCAGATGGGATCTTAAGCTCCATTTCCTAAGTCCCCAACTACGACCTCCACCTTCGGGGTGTCGAGTGACTTACTGGGCATTGATTGCCTCTGTTGGTTCCGCTGGTTTCGATATTTTTGGCTCACAAGTTGGTTCCTCTTCAAAGACCCTTTTGTTGGTCCTTAGGGAGTTTTACCCGTACGTTTCCAACCCAAATACACTCGTACACATGTTAGGAACCCTTCACATAAATATCAACCAAAACGAACACGTAAAACATGCAAAGACACACCTAAACGTACAAGCACATCTCAAGGCATATCTTTCGAACGTCATGGACGTTCTTGGACGTTTGACCTCCAAACATCGCGAAAATTTAAACACTGCCAATACACATCATTATAAACTATTTTAGGAGTTTAAAACCTCATTACACGCATGTTACGCTCTAGTTTCACCTAGTTCTCTTTTAGTGGCATTACAACATCTTCATATATTATTAGTATTTAAATGAAATAATAAATTATAATGTCATTTGGACTCTAAATCAATTACATTAAACTTCTTACAATTCTTACTTGATTTAATAAGACAATTAGTGCAGTTATAATTTGACTTCATTTCAACAACATTGAAGCAACATACATACACCATTGAACTCCTTTTAAGACAATTAGTTTGAACATAATTCAATTTTCTATATTTCTCCGTCCATCCAAATATAATTTGTTAATTAACTACGTTAAATACCTAATATATCCTAGACTACATAGACAACTGAAATTTCGTGATTTTTGACGTCCAACTAAATTTCATATAATTAATTTAAAACAGATAGAAAAATCATGAAATTTCTTTTTATACAATGTTATATGATTTAAATGTCATTTTAGAACTATATAGACTGTCAATATTCTAAAATTGATACTAATTTATGAAAATTAATAAATGATATTTTAGGGTTCTTGTGTTGGAGCTTTAAAAGATGAATGGCTTCAGTTACAACAATACATCTTGTAAGGTAATAATAGGTGGGCTAAATATCTTACAACAAAAGAAGCAATTATTACTATTTCTATGAAGTAATTTCTGTAATATTCCAAATTTTAGTAAAATATTAACTAGGGCTTCTCAAGTAAACGTATCAACGGCCAAATTTTTATTAATTTGAATGGTCGTATGTATATGTTATGTATCAATATTTTATATGTCATATAGAGTTATTGTCATTTGTCTAAAAGATATTGTCGAGATGTCAAAAGTGTTGATCTAAGTTTTGTATTAACATTACCAAAATAAAATAATCTTTGGTTTTTAAAATTTACTAGTACTAAAAATATTTATATCAAATTAATAAATTATACTGATAGGAGACAAAAATAGTGTTAGACTATTTGAACTGGTTTAAATATACCCCCGCATTAATCTATTTGGCTAAAAAAAACCTCAATCAGCCTTTTTGACCCACCTTATCCTTAAAACTTAATAGAGTTGTTATTATTACTATAATTTATTATATGACATATTCCTATATGATAAAATTAAATCTCCAACTCATTAAATGCTTTCCAACCTGCCCGCATCCATACATACAAGACATGACCCAAATTCAATTAAACCTAATAATGAATCTACTTGTATCTCTTCAACAAAGATTCATTGCTCGTACCAAAATTGTCATTGGTGTTGCAGTTTGTTATAATATTCAGACTTTGAGTTGTAACACACATTTTCCATTGTTATAGAAAAATAAATATGGAAAAATTAGGGCCGGAAAACTTTTTCGTAGTATTGGAATTTTCAAACTTTGTCCAGAATCGAACGAAATCAGAGTCTTTAAGGTGTAGTAAAATTTTGTAGCAATCGGATGAGGTAATCATGATTTTTACTGCACGAGTATTTATATAACTCATTAAGGAATCTTTACGACATAACAACATTGAATTCTGTAGAGTAGAACTCCCGAATTGATCTTAGAATAAAGGGTATTTCAAATTGTTGTGGGTTAATTAGACGTGTGTTGTGAAATGTAGATTTGGGAATTCTTTAATTTTTGCATTGGTTTGGAAATACCACCTTTTCACTGGGTTTTTCTTCTTTGGTGCTTCCGCTGTGGTGGCCAGAACGCAACTTAATGTCGTTAACAAACCCCTAAACGACCTTATTTGGCATTTTTTGATATTTAGAGCTAAGAAACAAACACCAGGCAACCCCTACTCAACTTTCACCATTATTGAGGCTAAAGGTAAGACCATCTCCAACTCAACACAAAATTTACACCAAATCTTATATTTGGTGTAAAGTTATTTATGGCGTTAGTAAGATTTTTTTTAAAAAATAAGAATATATAAATGAAATAAGAAATAATAATATAATAATGAAGAGAAAAAAATTCCTTTTTGGTAAAATTTGGTGAAGTGGGTTGCAGTTAATTTCACAAAAAAAAAAACAGTGCTGAAACCAAATCTGGAGTAAACTTTTGTGTTTGGGTTGGATATGCCCTAAGATTTTCACACCCAAATCAATTTTTCGATCCGTAGAACATAAGAGAATTAAGTTAATAATGATGAGAAAGTTTTTGATATAGATTATATGGTGGAATAAACCATAAATTAGATAATTGGGATTGTGTGTTTAATCTAGGGTTCATGGAATTATTGTAGTTTTGGGTAGTTAGCGATTGTTTATTGATTTCCATATTACATTGATTGTTTGTAGACCAAGAACAAACGGAACGAATCCGAAAATGGAAGGATCAAGTTTGTTAGTGTTTCAAGCTTTTTTCGAGGTAGGTGATGGTTGTGATTTTATGATTGTGTGATGTATTCTTGTTATTGCTTCATTATGATGCATGTATGTATGTGAATGTTGCATTGTTGATTCACACTTCTTGTAAATGAGATAGATGAATGATTTTATGCCATGAATCACTCTTGAATGTATGACTTGGAAGTATACTTGTGTTTGTGATTGTGGTGTGATGAATCGGACTGCCACGTACTGCCATAACTATCTTTAATTGGATTGTCACGTTTCAGCATAAAATGGGATCGAATTACCATGTTCCGGTATAACTATGGTTTTTGGTAGCACGTTCTAGTGAACTAACAGTTTGGGTTTGGGTTCCATGAGAGGACCAGCTATTTGTGGAAATGTGTATTTATTGAAGCATGCGACATTCAATATTGAATTGTTCCGATATATTCCATGGTTATATTGTTGCAGTTACTTTTTATGTTGCACTTAATGGGATAGCTGCGTGATCCTACCACTGCATGGTGGTTGTGTACTGATACGGTACTTTCTCTTATTTGGGTTAAGTACAGGGCATCTTTCGGAGGCTATTACCCGATCTTGCTTAGAATATCTGTGATAGTTGCTTTAAAAGTCAAGGGTGAGCTAGCATTTTTCGGGTTGCCATGGAATTCTCTTTCTTCTATGTCCATCATTTTTGGAGTTAGACATTGCTTTAGTTTGTTGTATAGTGCATTTGATTAGGGTTGCATCTCTTCTTGTTTAGACTTGGTTATGTTTTTAGTAGTTTTGGTACATTGATATGCATGTTCTACATTGTTTTCTTCCGCATATTTTTAATTTAATGTTGAACTTTTGTTAGATTCTATGGGAACTCTATTCTCTTTCCTTAGTATTTAACTTATATGCCTTAGTTTTTAGATTATTTATTTTATTTGAGTTGTAGTAGTGATTCTCCCATCGGATACTTAGTGTGAGTGTCAATCACAACGGTCCGGGTCTTGACATTAGAAAACTTGACAAAGCATGTTTTTTGTTGCCAAATGTTATTTAATTATTGTTCGACTGATCATTTGAAGCACATGATTGACAAATCACAACCGTACCTTTTTTATAAACTTGATAATTATGATGATGAAATTCTCCCTTATAATGCATAAGACTTATGTAACGACCTATTTGATCGTTTTGAATACTAGAGCTTTTTATCTCATAAAATAAAATTTGATAGATTCTAAAGGGGTATTTTAGACTCTTCGTAATTATAATTATAAAATTAGTAGGAAAATTTTAATAATGAATTGAGTTAGTGGTTAAAGAAGATAGCATAAAATTAGGAGTGGGTCACTTTTACCACTTTTATAATTAGTCTTCAAATAATAAGGATAAAAGAAACAAGAGAAACTAGAGGTAGATGCAATATCGTAAAGGAAATTTTGAGGGCATGACTTCAAGTAACATTGTTTTCTCTAATTCTTCAACTAGTTGACTGTAGTTAAATTTTCAATGTTTTGGATTTAGAATGTAATTTCTGGATAGATAAATAAGCATAATTAGATTGAAAAAGAAAAGAAAATAATATTGAAGAATTGAGTTAAAGGTTATTGTGTAGCATTCTTATTGCCATTATTAATAATGATTACCATTGTATTGTTTATATGAGGGGAGATTATTTAACTAGTATTGTGTTGAGTCATTTGGTGAAGGATGAAAAAGAGAATTGAGTGTTAGGTAAATTGCAAATTGTGTATATTATTGGCGTTCTTGGACTTGGGGGAAATTAGAGTTGGTCACTAATGAAGAATAATAATTAGTCAATTAATTGATGACTTAGTAATTTTTCAAATAAAAGGGTGATGTTCGATTATAATTCTGGGGTAATCACTGAGGGTAAAGGTATAGAATGAATAAATGAAGTAGAAAACAACTGTGTCCAAATGTTGCGTAACTTGTTTCAATTTTCATTTTTTAAATATAGTTATCATATTATGATTCGGATTTTGATATATTGAGAGAGGAAATTAAATATAAAACTTTTGTATTAATTAAATCTCCTTAAAGTTATTGATAATGGGAGGAACTAAGACTTAATATACCCTTAGGCTTGAATGTCTATACACATGTTAACTTATAAATTATGCATACATGAAAGGATTTTCAAGTCCATTCAAAAATAGGGCTTAAAAGTCAGATCCATATAACTCTTGACCCTTGATGCTTGATCAGAACCGAGTCGGGGTCAGCCCATAGATCAAAACTATTTATTTAAGGGCAACTTACGTATGAACAAATTACTTAAAGGAACGTTATGTTATAATATTATGAATCTGGTACGTCCATATTCATGTATCACAAGATACATGTACTCAAAATTATGTTAATTTATTTTAGAAACACTCTACACGTTATGTTATAATATTACGAATCTTATCAAATTAATTTGGTGCGGCCATATTCATTTATCTCAATATACATGTACTCAAAATTATGTTAACTTGTTTTAGAAACACTCTATCTATGTGAATCATATGTATCTAGGATACATAGACAAGTCCTGCGGCCCTTTTAGGGTTGGGCTAGGTTGGACATTTTAAGACACTCTTTCAACTGAAAGACAAACCCATCCTAGCCCATCGAATTCCCTGAGCCGCAAAACTTGGGCCGAGGGGGATAGGCTGCCTATTTTTGTCAACTCCAAAGATAACACTAAATAAGAGTAACTAAACTAACCTAGTGTTTTAGAACGTAAAACTTAAAATAGTGACATATAAATAGAAACAGAGGGACGATAAGATAGCGGCTACAGGATTCAAATGACGACGCTGCTCACGTTGGAGGGACTTTGACAAAAATTGACATTAAGGTTTCAAAATAAATGGGCGGTGACATAAGTCTTAGGTATTGGGTGTAGGTGAAAATTATGTGATTAAAGATTAAGGACTGTGGAGTTGCCCTCAAGTGTATAAGTTGATAGTTTTGTCCACTTATTTAAATTAAGGGTAAAAGGGTAAATTAACTAAAACCTAATTTAACAAAGTTTGGTAGGATTTAAAATTGGGCCGAAGCCACAACCAAGTTGTACCAAAAGGGTAAATAAAATATTTACCCCCACCTCTCGTCGTATTGTTCTTCTTCTTCCTCTTCCTTCTCCTCCTCCTTCTCCTCCTCTTCTTCCTCCTCCTCCTCTTCTTCTTCTTCTTCTTCTTCTTCTTCTTGCTTTCTTGCTTGCCTTTCTTCCCGTTCTCTTGATCTTTTTTCTTCTTCTTTTCGTACATTATTGGTCTTGGCTTCTAGTCCTTGAGCTTTCTTCTTTTCTTCTTGAATCAGATTTATCTAATTTAATCAGTAGACCAAATTTTGTTCTGTATCAATTGATATTACTTCATAGCTGATTGGGTAACACACCATTGTTTGGATAAGTAAAATTAATAATTCTTTAAAATCATTCATCATCATCTGGGTACCTGCAATATTTTCAATAATTTGCATTCGCGTTTCCAACAGATTGCTATATGTTGCAACAATTGACTATTGCAAAAAATTATATCTACATGTAGCAACGACATAGAAATATGTTGAAACATATAGATTACACAAGCTGCAAAATATAAGTTAGACATGCAACAACATATGACTTACATGTCGCAACTGACATGATAGTTATACAACACCCTTGTAGATTAATGTGTCAAGTGTTATAGCACATTTTTAGTGCTTAATATGGTTCAAAGTACTTAATTTTGTCCAATTTGACATTTTTCCATTCCTAAATTGTTCAATCTATCGATTAAGTCTTCTATGAAGTGACATATGTGGCAACATATGCACGTTTTGTTGGAAAAATTGCAATAAAATTGTCATATGTGGCAATATATGTAGAGCATTAAGTGATCTTTCGGGGTTAATTCAATTAAATTATAACCTAATTCAATTTGTAACAATAATATGTAGTCCTACAACATGTTTAAGTACAAAATTATGATCTAATACAACAACCCATCAACTCTATCAATTATTTTTACAAAGACTATCATACCACTAGTTCATCATACAATGACCAAGTAACTAAATATGATAGTTATATAACACTCTTGAAAATCGTTGTTTCAAGTATTATAACACATTTTTGTTGCATAATTATGGTCCAAAATACTAAAATTTTGTCCAATTTGACATTTTTTCATTCTAAATTTCTCAATTTATCGATTAAGACATCATTTAAATGACATGTGACAATATATGCACGTTCTGTTGGAAATATTGCAATAGGCATGTCATATGTGGTAACATATGTATATCATAAAATGTTATTTGAGGAGTTAATTCAATTAAATTGTCACCTAATTCAACATTCAACACTAATATATGGTCTTACAACATGTGTAAGTACAAAATTATAATCTAATAAAACAACATTACTCAATTATATCAATTATTTATACAAAGATTATCATACTCCAGTTCACATACAATGACCAAGTAACTTCATATGATATATATACACCCTTATAAATCGTTGTTCCAGGTGTTATAACATATTTTTATTGCTTAATCATGTTTCAAAGTACTAAAATTTTGTCCGATTTGTTATTTTTCTATTCTTAAATTGTTCAATTTATCGACTAACTTATTCTTGAAGTGACATATGTGGCAACATATGCACGTCCTCTTGGAAAAATTACAACATACATGTCATATGTGGCAATATTTGTATATCATAAAATGATATTTTGGGGGTTAATTCAAATGAATTATCCCCTAATTAAAAATGTTACACTAATATATAATCATACAACATGTCTAAGT
Source organism: Solanum pennellii (assembly GCF_001406875.1). Taxonomy (NCBI): domain Eukaryota; kingdom Viridiplantae; phylum Streptophyta; class Magnoliopsida; order Solanales; family Solanaceae; genus Solanum; species Solanum pennellii. The sequence continues at coordinate 4,243,030 of NC_028642.1, forward strand.
ATAAAAATATGGTCTAATACAAAAATTTCATCAATTATTTTTACAAAGACTATGATACAACTAGTTAATCATACAATGACCAAGTAACTTGATATGATAGTTATATAATATCCACGCAAATTGTTATTCCAAGTGTTATGACATATTTTTATTGTTTAATTTGGTCCAAAGTATTAAATTTGGCCTAAATTGCATTTTTCATTTCTAAATCACTTAATTTATCGATTAAGCCAATCTTGAAGTGACATATGTGGCAACATATGCACGTTCTGTTGGAAATATTGCAACAAATATGTTATATGTATTAACATATTAATATCCTAAAATGTGTCTTTTGGGGTTAACTTAATTAAATCCTAACCGAATTCAACATGTAACACTAAATATAGTCATATAACATGTCTAAGTATAAAATTATGGTCTTGAACAACAACCTTCATCAATTATATCAATTATTTTTACAAAATCTATCAAACAATTAGTTCATCATACCAAGTGTTAAAATATATTTTTTATTGCTTAATTATGGTTCAATGTACTAAAATTTGGTCCAATTTGATATTTTTTTAATTCCTAAATTGATGAATTTGTCGATTAACCCATCCTTAATATGTCATATGTGGCAACATATACATGTTTTGTTGGAAAAATTGCAACAAACATATCATATGTGGCAACATATATTCCTTATGAAACACGTAATGGTAAGAACCTAATATCCCCAGCGTAGTCGCCATTCTGTCGCGCCCCATTTTTCGTAAAAACAGATTTTGTGCTCGACCTAACAACTCTTTTGGAATTTTGAGTTTGGAGTCGCCACCTAACGAATTAAGGTGCGTTAGAGCACCTATCTAACCGAACTAGTCTAGCTAAGGTCAAAGAACCAGAGATCAGGGTAAGGGTTCAAATTACCTCGAGTGGAAGGTGTTAGACATTCCTCGAGGTCCATAAATGTTGATCCCGACCGTATCTCATGCAATATATGTGGGGATTACAAGGAGCAAATCAGGTCACTTCATTTATTAGTTAATTATTAGCATGCTCTCTAAGTGATAATAATTATAAAACAAATAAGATTATTTTATTGTTTTAATTAATTTAAACATACAAGGCTAGGTGATAGTAATAAATACACAATCGAGCGTATTTATATTTTTATTTTAACATACGAGACTATGTGATAAACAAATCGAACAAATACCTCATGTTATTATTTTAATTAATATTTAAACATGCGAGTCTAAGTGATAAAATATCAACAATTGAGAAATAAATTTATTATATCTAAATAACTTAAGCATGCAAAACTAAGTGATAACAAAAAATAAAACATTAAATAAAAATTTAAAGATAAGCGAGGGGATAGAAAAGAGACAAATAAATAAGCAAACAATTTATTATGTTTTATTTTAATCTACCCCAAATAAATATAGTTTAAAAAACAAGTAAAGGGATAAAAGGAAAGGGAGACTCTAAGAGACTTTTTGGATCAGCACTTGACTTTTTTTTAATTTTTTTCGATAGGTTGCCATATAGGGACAGATAAAATCAAAGTTTGTCTTTTCAATCCTGAATCGATGTCATAATCTCAATAGGGCCAACTACCCCTACCACACCACCACATACATTTCGTACCTAAAAGGTGCCTAATCGTCCCAACTTGATTGTCCAACAGGCATTTGAATCTTTAAGGGTGAGTTTAGACAAAATAGAATATAAGGCTCTCCTAGACACCAAGTCAAACAAACAAGGCAAACAAGATGGTCATTTTAGCAATACAATGGCCTCTAAAAATCAATTAGACATGCTTGCAAACAACAAATAATTGTGAAGGTTTCATGTTAAGTGTGTGAACACACAAGCAGAAAATTATAATAACAAGAATTTAATTATGAGAGGGCAAATATGAAATATGGATGTAGATTTCAATATTAACTTTAAAGTGAGCAACAACTAGTGACATGATAGATTTTATTTTATTTCCAAGTGTAGTAAAAGGATGTGATCCACATACACATATATTTAAAACAATAGAGAATTTAATTATTAATGCAAAATTTAACTTAGGACAACCAAATTTTATCTATTTAGGAGAAAATTTATTGTTGAAAGAAAAAAAAATAGTAGCAAAATACTATGAGTACAGAAAATTGTTTTAAACAATGTTTAACATGCAAAAATTAGTTAATTGAGAGCATTTTATATTAGCAAATTTATTTATTAATGCAAAAATTATGTTTAAGAGATAGTAAACCTTTTAGATGCAATAAATCAATAGGAATTGTTTATTTTAAAAATGTCAAAAATATGCACCATGAATTTTATTTTAGTTATTGATATGCTGAAAATTCATAAGTCTATTGACATGACCTCTAGGTGTTTAAGATACTGAAATGACAAAGTAAAAAACAAATCAATTATAAACATGCTAAAATTAGTTGCACATGACTCTTAAGTGATTTAATAATCAACACATTTAAATAAGACCTATAGGCATGTTTTCTAACCCCAAATAGGAATGCATAAATTCTATAGACATGATTTATTTAATGAGTAACTAAAATGCACACAAATTATTAACTTAAGATATTAGAGAATTAGTCATAACTCATTATTTAACACGCCAAATTGGATAAAATTAACTTCAAACATTAATTGGGGAAATTAACTAAATGGTTGAGCGAATATGATTTGCTTTATTTTTATTTTTTTTATTTGTTTTGGTTAGATCTAAAATTATTTTATGACATAAACATTAATCAAACAAATTATGAACTTATAGGCATGCTTTTTAACAGAAACAAGTTTGCAACAAATTAAAAATTAACACATAATTCCCCTACCTAGGCAACCCAAATTGCTTCATATATAAGAGTTGCTTTAGGGTTATAAACATATTGTAATAAAAATAACAGATGAAAATACACACAACATTAAAATAAACAAAGCTTTGTCCGAAATTTCTTCTAGGCCATTGTTCATCATATTGAACCTTAAGTCCAAAACCTGCTAGAATAAGTAAGTTAACACCATATACAATGGAAGAATGATTGTAATGTAAAATATACATAGTAAACAAATTACTCTCATATATACATATAAAAACAACACACGTAAAAAAATAAAAAGGACAAAACACAGGCATAGACATATCAACACACATAGGGGAAAAGATAAGGAGTGCTTACTTTTATTCCCAACACACAACAATAATAATAAATGCAAAACAAAAAATTAAAAATAAATAGAGCGCTGACCAATAGTAAAATGCTAATTAAGAATACTAACCGGTTAAGCAGAAAAGACATAGTAGCAATGGAAACAAGTTGGTCCAACTTTTATTCGAACAAAAGCAAAGTAGCATGGTAGCAAAGAAGAGCACATGAATATTTTACCGGAATCTTAATTTATTTTTTAAGAGTAGCAAGAGAACAATGAGAGAGTGAGGAGTCTAGTTCTTTTGTTGAGAGAGAGAATGAATGAGTTTAGTGTGAGTTGGGAGAATGTGGGTTCTTCTAAAGATGTGGGAGTGTGAGAAAAACTTGTTAGACAGTCAATGTGAGTGAATGAACAAATGAGTGGAGGGTCTTGTCTATATAGAAATGAGGGGGAGCAAACAAGGAAAAGAAATATTCAAGGAAATCATTAATTATCACATTTTCCTTATAATAAAGGAGAGCCAAATAAGAAAAAATATAATTATTTTTTACCAAATATAAGCAAGTAAAAATAAAAGTTAGCAAAAATAATAATATTTTCTCTTAAATAAAAGAGCCCAAATTTGATTTTTTTTAAAAATTATGTTACCAAATGTAAACAAATAAGAAAAAATATTTTCCTTAAATTAATAAAATTATTCTTGTCAAATAGGAGTCAACTTCCGAAGATCACACAACCTACAATTTTACCATATAGGAACAAGTTGTATAATATGGCAAGAGTATCATTTCAATGCCTAATTGAACAAAAGGATCATGCAAATTAGCAAGTTGATATGCAATTCAAAGAATGTAATTAGTATTACCACATCGAGAACAAATATAAGCATACCACAACTGGGGGAATATAGGCATCACATTGATTTAAGAGATAATCAATTTAAAAGCGAGGTCAGTAATTCCGAATAAAAAAATACTAATGCTTTCTACAGATCAGCAAATTGCAAAGAAACTGATAATAGTGATACAAAATATTCTAACATCAGAAAAATTTAAGCAAAACTACTTAAGATCACACAGATAGCAATTTAGTTCCTTCTAGGATGTATATAAAGTAAAATATACATGGAAAATACATTTATATAGAAATAAAGAGCATGTCGAGGACCAACAACTAAGATTATTAAGAGATTACTTACAATTAACAAACTTGGACGGATCTGCTGAAGATCCGTCTTTGACCAACTCAAATTTTTCACAAGGCTTCGCCGAGTAGTTCTTGTTGGAGTTGTTGCCTGGAGGTCCTGCAAAAGAGAAGAGAAACAAAAAAAAAGGGGGGGGGGAGGGCAAGAGGAGATGAAGCAGTCGGCTGTTGTTGCCGGCTGTCCTCATCGTGGAGATGATGGTGGTGGTTGTTCACGCATCCGGAGTTTCTGGAAGGTGCTGCTTTCGGCGGCGGCGGCTTCCTGCAAAAGAAGAAGGAGAAGAGGAGGGAGAAGAGAAGAGGGACGAGAGGGAGAATAGAAAGGGGGCGGAGAGACGGAGAGGGGAAGAGGGGTGTCAACGGGTTGTTCTTCATCGGAGAATGGCGAGGAGAGAGGAGGGAGTGGCGGCTGACGAGGAGAGGGGATGAAGAAGGAAGAGCGATGGGAGAGAAGAGAGGGAGGAGAAATGGAGGAAGAGGGAAGGAGGAAGAGAATAGAGAACGAGATTGGAGAGGAGAGAGGCGGGAGGGAGAAGATAAAGGAGGAGAGGGTACGGATATGGTAGAAGGCGATGGGGAGAAAGAGGGAGGAAGGGGAACGACGGGAGACGGGAGAAGGATGGAGATAGAAAGAAGGGAAGAAGAGGGAAAGAAAGAGAAGAGCAAAATGAGAGGGAGAAGAAGAGAGAAGGAGGGGGGTCGCCGGGGAGACAGAAGGGAGGAGGAGCGACAGGAGAGAGGAGGCGTTTGTTGAGAGAGGGGAGAAGAAGGTGAAAATTGAAAATCTTCTGAGGTTTAGATCTTTGATAGTTAAAATAGGGAAAAAGAAGGATTTGATCTCAACCGTTGATTTAATAAGAGATGAAGTGTTAAGATTCGATTAAGAAAATAGATGGATAAGATTAAAAGATGGGATGTATTTAAATAAGATTGTATTGAATGTGGAATGACTACAATTACAATTAAATTGACTAAAATTGAAATGAAAGGGGGACTATAATTGAAAAATAAAATTTGAATTTGAGTTGATAGAATTTAAAAAAATTAAAATAAAATAGGTTATGATTTAAAAAAAATTAAGGAAAGTGTAGGAATTACTATTTAATTAAAATACTACATATATTAAAATATTTTATATTATTGAAAATCATTTAAATTTTAAAAAATTTGAAATTCATTAATAATTTTAAAATATTTTAATAATATTTACGATAATTTTATAAAGTAAAACATACTAAAATATATAATTTTCAAGCAAAATTGACTAAAAATTCTAAACTTTAAATAAATTTGAACTACGTATTTAATCGAATAGTATTCCTAAAAATGGTTAAAGGTCGGTCAAAATTTGGTGTCAAAAGCTGCTCCTTGGTTGATTGAGAATGAAAAATGAATTGTCAGGCAACCAACGTTGACTTAGTAACCGATTTTGTCCGACCGACGACAGATGTCAACGGGATCAATTGAAGCAATGTAGAGTTGAAAAAGTGTACGACCGACACTTTGGTATTAAGCCGCCTACATATCTCTGATTATATGAGAATCATGTCGTGTGTAGTTCTAGATTCAAGATCAAATGAAACTCTTAAAATTTGAAAGAGCGCTAAGGTATTCGGAGGGCACGATATTCGCTTGAATGGATAAGATTAGTGTAGCGAGAAGAGCGTGATTGAGAGGCTAAAAGAGAATGACAGAGAAACGAGAAGAGCATGATAGAGTGAGGTTTTCAACCTTTGAGCAAGGTTCGGAGTATGAGTAGCAAAGAATTTATAGGGTCTTTGTTGTGATAGATTATAGCATGATAATTGTAATCAAGGGGCGATCGATCATATCTTCATATTCTAGATAAATGATAGCTTATAAATAGATAAAGTATGACCAACAATGATAAAATATGAGTTCTAAATAAATGACAAGAGGTGATAAGAAGCATATCTGTTTTGAGACGTAGTGCAAGCCTTGATAGTCTTTGGTTTAACTTCTTGAAGGATTGAAAATATAGAGATTTAATAATATAAACGGGAATGCCTGGTTGTAAGGTGGATGTACATCAGCATCCTGTTGCAAGTCAGAAGAGTCTAAATGTCATTTTGAGGCGGACAAGCCTAAGTGTCATTTTAAGGCGGACGACCTAAATGTCTTATAAAGCGGACGAATATAAATGTCCTATGAGGCGGACGAGCCTAAATTTCGTTTTAAGGAGGACAACCTAAATGTATTTTTAAGGCGAAAGAGCCTAAATGTACCATTGTGAGGCGGACGAGCCTAGATGTCGCATTGTAAGGCGGATGGGCCTATATGTCGCATTGTAACGCGAACAAGCCTAAATGTCGCATTCTAAGGCGGACGAGCCTAGATGTTGCATTGTAAGGCGGACAATCCTAAATGTCGCATTGTAAGGCGGACGAGCCTAGATTTTGCACTGTAAGGCGGACGAGCCTAAATGTCGCATTGTAAGGCGGACGAGCCTAGATTTTGCATTGTAAGGAGAACGAGCCTAGAAGTCCTATTGTAAGGTGGACGAGTCTAAATGTCATTTTGAGGTAGACGAGCCCAACAGAAGAAAAGGTAGGTCACACTTCAACACTTCCCCTCAAGGTAGTGAATAGAGGAACAGTTACTCCTAACTTGCTTTAAATATCCAGCAAAAAGCTTTTAATACCCAACAAAAACTTTTTTTGTCAATGCTTTGGTATATTGATGTTGTTGTTGCCGAATATCTAACAAAAAAAACAATGAATACCCAGCAAAAAATTATTTTGTCAATGCTTTGGTATTTTGATGTTGTTGTTTCATCTTCCCCTACCTTTTTGGACGGATAATACTATGTTATGGTTCTGTTATAACACTTATTTTCTTCCACTTCCATTATATCAAAGCATGTGAGAGCATTAACAAATTGATTAAAGGTGAGATATGATGTCTTACCTAAACCTCTAGCAAAATTTATTGCCTTTGCTGGTCGAATATACACTTTTTTTTTTTAAAAAAAGAAGATTTTCCACATCTCCTTGGCAGTTGTGTAGCCTAAAAATAGGTGTTTTCTTTCTTCGGTCAAGGTGCTTGATATCTAACACATTAGAAACACATCTTTCTCCTTACAATCATCAATAGAGCCACTATATTTTGCTTCCTTCTTAGCCGCTACAACTTTCCCAACAGTCTGTCCAGTTAAACAACTATCTTTACCTGGTTGATTCTCTGCGATATGAATCAATTGGGATATTTGTGTCCTCTTTATGAGATAGTTTGCTGGCTTAAGTTTAATGAAATAAGATACAATTATTTGGTGAAGAGATGAGGTTTCCATGGTTTTTGTAGAAGGTGTCATTGAAAGGTGTGTTTTTTTTTAATTCAATACTTAGAGAACGGAAGAACATAAATCTCTGATACCATGTAAAAATACATGTAGAAATCTTACATCTAGGATTAGAGAAATCAAGGATGTATTGATGTAATGACGTATTGATATATTGATCATATTGATGTATTGATGAAAACTAATGTTAAGTAGATACTCCTTATATAGGGAGAGAATTGTAGAGTCCTAAGTTAACTATATTTAGAGTCCTACTACAATACTTATTACTACTATAATAATAACATAATTATAAATAATTGAATCCTAATTGTACTATAATTCTAATATTAGTCTAATCCTAGTCGTAATATAATTATAATCATAATATAACTCTAGACAAAACATAATCCAAATAAATGTAATTGGTCTAATCCTAATGCAACTCTTATTCTTCAGCAGTAATGTAAACTCGTCGGTCAGCTTTGTTACCTGTTCCTTTGACATGTTCCAATCATCAGCTTCCTTCCTCATTAACACTTGTTGTGCCATGCCCGGAGCCTACACCCTGGACGTGGCCGAAATCCAACGACCATTGGTGGATTTGAGAGAACCTTTGGCCTGACTTACTCAACTAGGCGTAATGCTCAACTGAACTCAATCAAGAAATAGAACATAATTAAAAAGAATACTTAATATGATAGTCTAGACAAAATGAAAATTAAGTCTAAATACTTGAACATATGAAATTTCAAAGTAAATGAGACTCCAAACTGAATTACTTATTGTCTATGAAGCCTCTAAACTGACTGAGATGGATGTTTGGACAGACCCTGCAACATCCTAATGAACTAAGCTAGAAAAGCAATAAAAGGGATGTCCTCCGGAATAAAAGGAGGCTCACCAAGTGACTGCGAAGTGCTCAAGTAGATCAACATTGCACTACGTACTCACCCTAGTTTCCTGCGTCTGCATCATAAAATGATGCAAGTGAGTTGAAATCAGTACATTGAATGTACAATTATGCGAGTTCGAAGGCTAAACAAGCACTTAATCTTGAGGCGATTAAGATAAACTTACCTTGGCTCTGCTCAATTTAAAAATATTTTTAACTCAAAATATGTATATAAAGCAATTGAAATCATAAGTGATTTATATAAATATTATAAAACATTAAAAAAAAAAATTAGTTCGTTAAAGAAATGCAATAAAAAACTCAACATTACCTATATATAAAAGTAATATAACTTTTGTGGATAAATAGTGTCCCATTCCACTACCTACCGTAAGTAGCACACTCTTTTAGAAGACTTAGTACATTCATTACTTTTGTGGAAATTAGCTTAACTGACATAGACCATGAGAGCTAGACATTGAATCCCGATATTAACCCCTATCGAATGAGGGGTCCTCACTTGCCTAGAGTAAGGTCATTCTTTATAGCTTTTACATGGCTTTTCCAATAGCTACACCTATACGGGATCATAGTTAAGGGATAAGGAGATTGCTACTATGTAACTCATTATGTACTAACGAGGAGTACTCATCTCAAGAGGTACATTGGAATACAACATAACAACTCACGAAGTGTAACCACCTCTTCTTCATATCCTCTCGGTGCTAGACATAACCCCCACGGATTCTAAACATTATAAACTATAGGTGAAGGATAACTAGTGAACACGACATCTCAACTCATGAAGGGCATTCATCCTCCGACAGATCTTAGAAAGCTCTTAGGATGTTGTGAGGTGTCTACTAAATGCTTCATCTCAACACACGAAGAGTGTTCACCCCAAAACTCCCCTTTGTGACTTAACTTAGCTTCACTCATTCATTCAAGTGTGAGTGTGTGTACATGTGGGCGCAACACCTTGGACATAAGCATCATTACATTTACATTAACTTCTATACATGCTTTATATCTTCATTCATCAAATCACACACGTTACATGCTTCACATAATCATATACTTCATTTAGGCATAATCTAGGTCAAACATGGAAATCAAGCTTCATAATACGTAACAAAAGAACCATCTTTATTATAACTTCATTTCAGATACTAGGCCATCAAATCCACACTCATAATAAATACTAAGTATAATCAATTTCGTCAAGTAAACACCGCCACCAAGAAGGTAGACTATACCACTCAAGAGCATTCCATGATTAAAGCTTAAACAACATAACCAACTTACCCTTTAATCCTAACTTTCATCACCTATAGCATTTTTACTCAATAATTCATCATAAATTATCCCTTATGGCAGTATCTAAATATCAATAACAACACAAGTAAAACAAAGCTCAAAGACTACAAAACTAGGCTCATATAACCCATTTCTTAAGCCAACATTTGATGAAAAGTTATATCATGTTTTCATTGAAGTTTTGACCTTAAAATCATAAACTAACCTTAGAAACATCATTATTAATCCATTCAAAACGTTTTCATGAAAGACCCATATTTAGAATTGAAGATACAAGAAACTAGGGTTGAAACCCCTTTTTGAAATACATTACAAGGGACTGCTTGAATGGAAGAGATTTCAAGGATGGATAACATACCTTAGATAAGAGAAATCCCAATGAATTTGATGAAGAACTTTCCACCAACAGCCCTCCTAGATCTTCTTAACTTCTAGAATCAAAGAGACTTGATAGAGAATTCTAAGGGAGAGGGGTTCTGGATTTTAGGAAATGGACTCTAAATTAGGTCTTACAGTTTGAAAGATCTTAATATATCTAATAAAACCTAAAAATAACTTCCTAGGTTCATAAAAGACTTGGGTGAATTTACCACACACCCCAAGACTTGCCAGAATTACAGCTTTTTCACAAGCTTCAATCGATGGTTGCAAACCAACGGATTGTCTGTCCATCAACGGTCCGTTGGTGGGTCTCGTGGTTTGATACTTAGATCCATTTGGATCCTGGAAAACCTACCTTGCAGTTCCATTCGATGGACCAATACGAAGGGCCGTAGGTTGACCTACAGACCATCCTTTGGTCTTGTTGGTGGACACTGCCTAGGTAGTTTTAGGTCCATGTCTTAGGCCCTTCTGTAGGTTTCCTTGTGGGTCCTAGGTGGGGTATTTCCAAGATTTTAAACCCTAAACATGGTATTCTAGGTAATAGGAACATCGCACATCAATTTTGACTAAAACGGACACGTAAAACTCACTCAAACACATCAAGACACACAACACTTTCTAAGGCACATCTTCCAAACGTCATGGATGTTGTTGGACGTTTGACCTCGAAACTTCACACACTGCCTAAGAACATCAATGTAACTCATTTTAACTTAAAATTAACTCGAGAAACAATCATAAAGCTCTACTTTACCTTAGTTCTTTTTAGGGCGTTACATTCCACCACCTTGATTATTCTTAGGGAACTCTCTCATGAAGTGACCCTATTGACCAAACTTAAACAACCTATCTGGCCATAAATACATTTTCCGGTGTGGCTTCTACTACACCTACCACATGCAGGAGCCCGACTACCTCCTTTTCCCACACTACCTTGGGACTGGGATGGTCCAGCTTTGAAGTTCTGTGAATTCAGGACATTATATTCACCTCTGTTTCTAGGAGCAGGTGCACTAGAAGATGATGGTTCATGCCTTTTCTTCTTTTGAAATTGTGGTCGACTAGAACCACCTTTCTGCTGCCTAGACTCACTCCTATTCTTGGCTTTCTTGTCCTGTACTCTTCATTGTCCCTAAGCTTCTCCTCTTCAACTTGTTGCACATAGAACATCAGTCTAGATATGTCCATGTCGTCTATCAACATTGCAACCCTGCCTTTTTTACGTGAAGCACGACCCAAACCGGCAAAAAACATGCTCATTCTGCTCCTCATATCCTTCACCATCTCCGGAGCACAGCAAGATAGTTGGGTGAAGTTCAACCAATACTCGTGCACAATAGAGGAGCTCTGTTCACAGTGAGGAACTTCCGTACCTTTGCTTCCTTTAGTTCTCGAGGAAATAAATGCCCCAAGGAGGCTTCTTCAAAGCAAGCCCAACTTGGATGTGGTGCATCCTCAGCCCTACCATCCTTCCATTGATCAAAAAATATTCTATCCCACACTCTTCAGTTGATATGTAGCTAAATCAAGTCTCTCAGCACCAACCACATTCATTACATCGAACACCTTCTTCAACTCTTCCACAAAGTTCTTCGGATCATCAGTAGTGCTTGATCCGGTGAAGCTAGGAGGATTCATTCTCAAAAACTCATGAACCCTCGAGGTTTCAACCCCTTCTTATCGAGCTCCTCTCTGTTGCCAGACATTGTTTGTTACTACTTGACTTACCATCCGGATACCCGAAATTTGGCGTTTGTAACCTTTCATTAGAGGTGCACATCCGGAGCATTGGGTATCTTGTTCATGAGCTTTTACATTTCTCCTAGTTGGGCGACCTTTTACTGCTCATCGTAGAGGCATGGTAATCTGAAACACGTACATGGACGAATTAGAGAGACACTTTTAGAGATAAACTCTAATGCACGAAAGGAATATGAAAGAAGTGAGAAATTCCTAAATGTCGTAGCCTCCTAATCATAGATGTGGCATGCTTCACGCCAATGACTAAGTTTCTATAGACATGAGTTCATAGACTCCCTAGGACTCTTAAAATCTATGCTCTGATACCAAGTTTTTCATTCTCGGAGCCTACACCCTGGACGTGGCCGGCACCCAATGACCATTGTTGGACTTGACGAACCCTTGTCCTGTCTTACTCAACTCAGCGAAATACTCAACTCAACTGAATTAAGAAATAGAACATAATTAAAAGGATTACTTAATATGATAGTCTAGCCAAAATGCCACGTAATTCTAAACACTTGAACATATGATATTTCAAAGTAAATGAGACTCCAAACTGAACTACTAACTCTCTATGAAGACTCCAAACTCACTGAGATGGATATTGGGAAGGACCCCACAACATCCTAATGAACTAAGCTAGAAAAACAATAAAAGGATGTCCTCAGGAATACAAGGAGGCTCACCAAGTGATTGTGGATTGCTCAACTAGATCAACGGTGCGGTACGTGTTGATCCTGGTTACCTGCGTCTACACCATATAAACAATGCAGGTCAACTGGTATCAGTACATTGAATGTACGAGTATGCGAGTTAGAATGCTAAACCACAACTTAAGCTTGAGGAGATTAAGATGAACTTACCTTGGCTACGATCAATTCAAGAATATTCGTAACTCAAAGTATGTGTATAATATAATTTAAAACACATGCGATATATAAAAATCGTATAGACCAATAAAACAACTTAGTTCGTTAAAGAATTGCAATAAAAAACTTAACTTTTCTTATATATAAACTTTTGTGGGAGATTCTCTAATCGAAACCATCACATTGAGCTGAAGTGATGATACAATGTTTTACCTCACGTTTAGCTCATGGATCTTTCCCCAAACACTTAGAATCATTAATATACTCCATACCCAATAGTTTTGACTCGTAAAATAGCTCGAAAACATGAATCAAATCTCCTAGAGGTAAACTACAATTCAACCAACAAGAATTTCTCAGATTTTTGGTCAAGAACTTCCATGTTCATTATTCAATAAGCTCGAACTTGCTGAGTTTAATCAAATTGGGGTGTGGGTGAAAGGACCCAACACAGAATGGTCTCACATACCTCGATAGGAATCACCCCCAACGAAATCCACGCAACGATCTTGGCGATCTTGGACAATTTCTTGAATTTCCACTTCTTTTCTCGTTTCTCTCAATCCCTAAGTTTTCTTCATTTTTCTAAAACTTTATTTGGGACTTGTTTTTTACCCCTAATAAACCCTTAAAAATAATTATGAAATACTAGGGTATAAAGACAACTTTACCCTTACTAAAATCTGGATTAGACTTTCCTCAGTTTAACAGCCCAACTTGCGAAAGACATATCTCCCTAATACGACATAGTATTTGCACAAACTCGGCAGTGTTGGAAATATCTTCCCAAGGGCTTTCCAACCATATAAAGAACTCTCCAAACTCCTCATGAGCTGGAAGTTATGGCAGTTAGAAAACGGCCAAAACTTACTTGCCTGAAATTTCCCATATTTCCCTATTATTTCCAAAAATGATTATTATTGGTTCATTAGCTTATTTTTAGTTATTTCAAGTTACGAGATGTTACATGCTACAGATAGGGCAGTCAATTACGTTAGACCTGTTCGTTTGACATGTTCCTATCGTGAGTTTCCTTCATCTTCAACAATATTAAGTGATAAATAAAGATATTTAATTTAATTACCTTTCAATTAATAAGTTCAATTATATTTTCAATGCATTATGGAGTACTAATTACATGATTAACTAATTTTATTTGTTTTAATAAAGTGATCAATTGATTTGAAATGTTTCTTTAACTATAATTAGCGATATATGAAATTATTAAATTATAATTATATTTCAATTAATAAGTTCAATTACATTTTCAATGAATTATAGAGTAGTTGCATGATCAACTAACTGTATTTGTCTTAAATAAAATGATCAGTTGATTTGAAATGTTTCGTCAACTATAATTAGTGATAAATAAAGTTATTTAATTATAATTATCTTTCAATTATTAAGTTCAATTTCATTTTCAATGCATTATAGAATAATTGCAGGATAAACTAATTGAATTTTTCTTAAATAAAGTGATCAATTGATTATTTTAATTTGAAATTATTTGTAACTCATAATTATTGTTAAATAATGTTAGTTAATTATAATTATCTTTCAATTAATAAGTTCAACTACATTTTCAATGCATGATAGGGTAATTACATGATCGATTAATTGTATTTGTCTTCAATAAAATGATCAATTGATTATTGTTGTTAAAAATGACAAAAGTACCACATCAGTGGTTAATGAGATAAGTGGACTCGTAATAAGGCTTGGACAATGCTCCTCCCTTTGAGCTAGTTTTTGGGGTATGAGTTAGCTCTAAGACTTAAATCAACGTGGATTCAGAGCAAGGTCGGTCTCACCCAATGTTGGATCCCCCAAAATCAAAATTTTCTACGTACCAGATAACTAAGCACTGGGTGTGAGGTGGGGTATTAAAGAATGACATAAGTCCTACATCGGTGGTTAATGAGATGGGTGGACTTATAATAAGGCTTGATCAGTCCTCCTCCCTTTGAGATAGATTTTGGGGTGTGAGTTAGGCCTAAGACCTAATTCAATAATTTTAATATGAAATACATCATTAAATCATAATTAGTGATAAAAAAAGTTACTTAATTATAATTGTCTTTCAATTAAGAAGTTCAATTTCATTTTCAATGCATTACATTAAATGATCAACTAACTCTATGTGTCTTAAATAAAATGATCAATTGATTATTTTGATTTGAAATGATTTATTAACTCATAATTAGTAATTAATAAATATATTTAATTATAATTATCTTTCAATTAATAAGTTCTATTACATTTTCAATGTATTATATGATATTTCCATGATCAACTAACTCTAATTTTCTTAATTGAGATGATCAATTGAATATTTTGATTTAAATACTTCATTAACTCATAATTAGTGATAAAGAAAGTTTTTTAATTACAATTATCTTTCAATTAAAATTTTCAATTACAAGTTAGCGTCTTATCTATTGCATTATCTATTGCAATAGATAACCCATTTGTTGAAAATAATCAAATAAATATGATCATTTGTTGGAACAAATATAGAACTTTGTTACAACAAATGTCTAAGATGTATTATCTGTGCAATAGATGACTCATTCGTTGAAAATAATCAAACATCTATGCTCATTTGTTTCAATTGATGATGAGCATCAGTTACAAAAGAAGAGTGAGTCATCCGTTGCAGCTGGTTATAATCTATTGCAATGAATGTTGATTGTTTCTTGTATATGTGTCATTTGTTTTAATAAGTAACTCATAACTTGTTAAAATATATGTCTATTTTCAATTGCATAATTCAACATTTTACGAATCTAAGAGTAAAATAGAATTCATGGTAAAATAACTGGACATCTATTAAATATATAACATTGTCATCAACTATTTCAAAATGAAAACGATTAAACAAAAGAACATAATTTATTTTTGGGTTGCTATTGGCAGACAACCACCTAAGAATTCTTCCTTGTGAAATCCTATTCGAGTAATTCTTTAATTGCTACAAGAAGTAAGGTATTACTTCAAATGTCCAAGACTAAAAGTACAAGATGATGAAATAAAAATTTAAAATAATTATTCAATAACACAAATAAATAAAGTATTAAATTAGAAGTTTACCATGAAATCCGAAGAAAAATCATATAACTTGATCGCCTTTGATGATAACATTGACAAAAAATATTCGATAGTCAAGAAATCAATTTGTGCATCATTAAAAAGTAATAAGAATAAATTTAATTAATAGAACATAATAAAATCATCAATAGACAATACAATATGTTATAATATCTAGGTCATCTATTGCAACAAACAAGTCATCTATTGGAAGAAATCAAAATAGTCTACTGATATGATTGTTCCAACATATGAGTTGTCTGTAGCGATAGATGGATCATCTATTGTAACAGATGTCTTACTAGTTGCAAAAGATGAGTCATATGTTGGAAGAAATCAAAAAAGCCTTGTTACTGATTTGATTTTTTCCAATCTATGACCTATCTGTTGCAACAAATAGGACATCTTTTAAAAATAACATAAGAATAAAACATTTTCTCTAAACACTAAAACATATATTACCAATACTACCTACAACACCAATAAAATTAAAAACACTAATAACAACACACAAGCTATTTTACCAATTAAACAACATCAATCTCATGTTTTTATCAGTATACTAATAACACCAACAAGACAAAGACTTAGTGCAAACAAATAGCCATCAAAAAATTCAGAATGCATTTGAAAATAAAATTGATGCAAAGAGGACTTTTCGCAAGATCAAACTTATTTATCACATTTGAAATTGCTAACGAATACATAAAGAGAAGAAAACTCAAGTTGTTCTTCTTTTTCTTATAACTAAAAACAAAACAAGATCTAACTTCTTTATCACATTTGAAACTACTAACAAATACATAAAGAGAAGACAAGTTGTTTTAATTTTTTCTTCATAACTAAAAAGGAAAAGAAAGTTTGATCCTAATTATGATGTTATGAGCACGTTGTAGACATTGCTGCTTAAATTCAATTGTGCAGAATCTCTAACTTACA
Organism: Solanum pennellii; assembly: GCF_001406875.1. NCBI lineage: Eukaryota > Viridiplantae > Streptophyta > Magnoliopsida > Solanales > Solanaceae > Solanum > Solanum pennellii. Next base: position 4,259,924 of record NC_028642.1, read on the forward strand.
CTATTGAAAAACTCATTGCCCCATGACAAACTCTTCGAATCTTACTCCTATCGCAACATAACTATTTTTATGTTCGAACAACAAATTGTATATTAACCAATAGTTCAATTTGGTTAAAAACATTTAAGCATTTCAACTTAGTACAAGTGTAGAAAATAATCTTAGAAAGAATTTATTCAGTACTTGTTGCTTTGGTCCAAAAATATTATAGTCTGAGGAATGTTATTCCATAGATATAATAGTTTATAAGTAAAGAAGAATAAAGACTTTCTCTTTGCATGAATTGACGAAAGCAAAAACCATGTGAACTCGAGAAAATTAATTTTACCATTGTACTTGGAGGCAAAAAAATATTTATGATGTCTTCATTATGCTTTCTTTTCTTCATTCTTTCGAACAAAATCAAGAATACCAACAACACCAATTGATCCATACAACAACAAGAAGTCAATATATCAATAATTGTTCGAGAAATACAAATAATAAATGTCTATAGAAATATTCAGAAATAACAATAACTATTACTATTACACCAATTCACTTCTTCTTTTTTTTTTTGGATTTTTCGAGATCAACGACAACAACAAATTAAGGTTTTTTTTTTCAAATTTGTTCTCTTTTTCAAACATCAACTTCTAAAATTGCTAACGTATACATAAAGAGAAGACAACTCAATTTCATCTTTTACTTCATAACTAAAAATCTCTAATAAGTTTTTTCAAAATAAAAGCTTTTTACTTGGAAAGAGAGAAAATTGATGCTTGGAATGTTGGGATTTGAAAGTTGAAAAGTTGCCGAAAGTCGGTTATAAGCAATCGCAAAGCAGATTTGAGAAAGGGAAGAGAGGAAGAACAATGAAGAAGAGAAGTTGAAGAAAGTGGAGAAAATTTTGAATGATTTTGTATTTTAAAATTTGGACTATTTTGTATTTTTAAAGAGATTAAAAGTTTTAAAAATTTTAATCGACGAAAACTCTATTTATATATAAGTATGTTTATACAACATATATATAAATAATAAGTGTGTTAACATAGAACAAAAGTATTATTTAGTGAAGTGGCAAAATCTCTACTTAAGAAGTCCTTATTCGGTGGATCGATTCTAGCTAGCAGCTTTTTGTTTTAATTTTTTCCAACTGCATGCAATCTTTGTTTGCTTTAATTTTTCTTTTTAACCACAGGCAACATTATTTTTTAAACTACAACGCACATTTTTTTTGATTTTTTTTTACTTATTATTAAGTATTAATCAATAATTATTTTTTGACAAATTTAATTTAACACTTTGACTTTTCTTTTATATCATTAAATATATATATATATATATATATATATATATATATATATATATATATATATATATATATATATATATATATATATATATATATATATATATATATATATATATATATATATATATATATATATATATATATATATATATATATATATATATATATATATATATATATATATATATATATATATATATATATATATATATATATATATATATATATATATATATATATATATATATATATATATATATATATATATATATATATATATATATATATATATATATATATATATATATATATATATATATATATATATATATATATATATATATATATATATATATATATATATATATATATATATATATATATATATATATATATATATATATATATATATATATATATATATATATATATATATATATATATATATATATATATATATATATATATATATATATATATATATATATATATATATATATATATATATATATATATATATATATATATATATATATATATATATATATATATATATATATATATATATATATATATATATATATATATATATATATATATATATATATATATATATATATATATATATATATATATATATATATATATATATATATATATATATATATATATATATATATATATATATATATATATATATATATATATATATATATATATATATATATATATATATATATATATATATATATATATATATATATATATATATATATATATATATATATATATATATATATATATATATATATATATATATATATATATATATATATATATATATATATATATATATATATATATATATATATATATATATATATATATATATATATATATATATATATATATATATATATATATATATATATATATATATATATATATATATATATATATATATATATATATATATATATATATATATATATATATATATATATATATATATATATATATATATATATATATATATATATATATATATATATATATATATATATATATATATATATATATATATATATATATATATATATATATATATATATATATATATATATATATATATATATATATATATATATATATATATATATATATATATATATATATATATATATATATATATATATATATATATATATATATATATATATATATATATATATATATATATATATATATATATATATATATATATATATATATATATATATATATATATATATATATATATATATATATATATATATATATATATATATATATATATATATATATATATATATATATATATATATATATATATATATATATATATATATATATATATATATATATATATATATATATATATATATATATATATATATATATATATATATATATATATATATATATATATATATATATATATATATATATATATATATATATATATATATATATATATATATATATATATATATATATATATATATATATATATATATATATATATATATATATATATATATATATATATATATATATATATATATATATATATATATATATATATATATATATATATATATATATATATATATATATATATATATATATATATATATATATATATATATATATATATATATATATATATATATATATATATATATATATATATATATATATATATATATATATATATATATATATATATATATATATATATATATATATATATATATATATATATATATATATATATATATATATATATATATATATATATATATATATATATATATATATATATATATATATATATATATATATATATATATATATATATATATATATATATATATATATATATATATATATATATATATATATATATATATATATATATATATATATATATATATATATATATATATATATATATATATATATATATATATATATATATATATATATATATATATATATATATATATATATATATATATATATATATATATATATATATATATATATATATATATATATATATATATATATATATATATATATATATATATATATATATATATATATATATATATATATATATATATATATATATATATATATATATATATATATATATATATATATATATATATATATATATATATATATATATATATATATATATATATATATATATATATATATATATATATATATATATATATATATATATATATATATATATATATATATATATATATATATATATATATATATATATATATATATATATATATATATATATATATATATATATATATATATATATATATATATATATATATATATATATATATATATATATATATATATATATATATATATATATATATATATATATATATATTTATATATATAAGTCTCTTCGGGGTTGAAACCTCCTTTATAATTTTGAACTACAAAAAATTGTCATTAATTAAAGCATCACCCTTCCATCCGTTGTCCAATACTTCTCTCCAGTCTAGCCACAAGACGAATAATTTTGTCTAAATCTAAAATTGATTTAATTGATAAATCTACTGAGCATAAGAGACGAATCCAAATTTTGAAGATTTTGATGCACCAATAATATGTTAATTTAGAAAGTTAACGAAACTTTTAATACAATTAACGAATGATGTAGTATTTGATTGGTAATTAATGACTCGAATATGATTTATAATCTAAACTTAAAATAAAAATAATAAAATAAGACTGAATTGTATTCACACAAGTGGTTCCTTTTGCTTGTGCCAACTAAACAAGGGCACCACTATGCCTCTTATGGGTGCATTGTTGATTATATCCTACATTATGTTAGTTTATATCGATAGATATACATATAGATATACATATATACACGTGATTTTTTTAAAAAGTTAACGGATGCAAGTGCACTCGTATCAAATCATGTATGTTTGCCTCTTTTTGGCACCCAGTGACTCTAAATCCTAGATCCGCCTATGTTTGCGTATTACTAAACCTTCTCTGGGTTCAGTTTCTCCTCTACTGTACCAATTTTTTCCCATATATGTTTCTATACCTATACTGTAATAGATGCTCCAGTTATCCATCGTGCATGCTTTTGAGATAGATTTTCATCACCTTTTATGATAAAAAAAGTTTTGTTGATTTATCACATGCCAAATATGCTGTCGTCCGAAGAAGCATTTGCAGCTGCTGTATCTACTATTGGTAACAAGAAAAAAGGTGGTGGTGTTGTATACGATAGCAAGGTCAGTTTTACTTGTCGTGTAGAACTTTTTGGTACATTTTCTTTCTCCCTCTCGTCGTATTTTCTGATGTTGTGCATTTAATGTTATATTGTATTAATGTTTCTCTTAGATCCTTTAATGTGCAGGTTGGACCTGCTACCTTCCACACCAAGTTTCGGCGTCATCCTGCTTTTACTCTTGATTAGGTTGGGTTCCTTGATTGCTTTTTGCCTACATTACTTGGTGGTAGTTGCATCTAGCCATGTATCATGAAGCTGATGGTAAGGGCAAGGACTTTTTTTTGATTAATTGACATTCAAAATTCAATTGCTTAAAATTAGAATTTTTTTAGAGAAAGGTAAGAGTAGTATTATAAAGTCTCCAGCACAACTATGCTAGGAACATTATTTACTGGTCAAAAAGAAAAACAAAAGGTAAAACATCAACGAACTACAAGTGGACTGCAATTTAGTGGGTATTATATTTTAAGCTTGTTGTTTGATATTTGTTAGCCTTAATGCAACTTTGTGCTGCAAAAATCTACCTCCGTTTTGTTGATTGATCGGTACAACTCCATGAAGAATTCATGATGAACCCTTTCCCTCTAACCCTAGGTTATGAATTGAAGTTAATTGGGATTGTGATGACGCTATTGACCTAGTTATTGTATTAATTACTATTGAATGATGTGATTACACAATTTTTGGGGTGCATTGGATGGTTGATGGTAAAACCTTGAATGATGGATTGTGAAGGAGATAAGTCTCGTGATCTTAATCATTTACTTCAATTATGCTTACCTGTGCTTAGTGATGAAGTTATATTGAAGTATGCTTTATGCTAAAATTGATTAGGGTTGGTATGATGTTGATTTGAAATGTCTTAAATTATGGTTTGCGAGTTGTTGGCTAAGATGTAATGGCATAAGGGTGGTGATGAATTTGCCTATGTGCCTTGTCATAATGTGATTTTGTAAATGTGTTAATCTCACGTGTGTGAATTGTAATGAAAGGACAATACTCATGCAATTCATATTGACCTATATGATGACTAAATAAGGGGTAGACCCTATGACCTAAACTAAGTAATGATTGATAAAGAAAGACATTTCAAAAGGGACTTAGCTTAACACCGAGTCAACTTGACAATGAGATGTGTTAGCTTCCTGTGGAGGAAGATTCACCCTATAGTTTCATCTGAGGTGTTTACTCCCCAATGAGGGACACTCACCCTATGTATTCTCATGAGATTAGGTCTCCAATGCGAATAGGCATGTAGAGGGTTCAACACATATCTCCTACTGCTTGAACTATGTTGCCTCCTAATATGCTCAACTTTCACCTCCCTGAAGAAGTATAAGAGGTCGTAATCGAGTAACGAACCAAACTAGTAGGCTGGGGTCGACCCCACAAGGAAAATTATGTATACTTAACTTCAATATACAATTATGTTTATTTAGCTAAGGTTTTTCAGAAAACAGGTAATTAAAGAGGGATTTTTAAGAAAGAAATTTCTTAAACATTTCTATGTTAACAAGTGAATGAAAGTAAAAGATGAGTTTCTATCAAGTTGTGAGACTAACTAGTACATGTGTTCCCCATAGGTTCATAGCGTTGTATCCCTAGCTAAAGAAATTCTTCCCTAGTGTTTTGCATGTAAAGTGGTAAGGTATGTATCTCTAAATCGTTTGTCCGACATCTAGAAAATTTCACCCCATACCTTTGTCAGGCTATGTGTGTATAAGCTACTAACCCTTATCTTTACTTCATATTAGACATCATATTTGATGTATGTCTTAGTTATTAATTCGCACCAATAGACACAAGCATGTTGGATAGTATCCCTTTAAATATATGTTGATAATTCTTTTCCTATTACTACCTCCTTGGTCCGGAAAGTAGCAAAAAGACGAGTTTTAACATTTGCCACCGTTAAAAAGAAAGAATTATCAATACACGAAAGAACATATTTGAGAATTGCTTATTTGCTAGGTTTACTTTAATTACCCATGTTTCCCACGACCTTAGTTGTGTACTTAGTTACCTATCCAAGCAAGATAACAATTCATAATTTTTAAGGAAGAAATCATGAACTTACTTCAAAAATAAGAATAAACGCAGAAAATCAACTTGAAATTGCAAGATAAATCTTCAAACAAAATCCGGAAATTGAATTATTGCCAAAGTTTGCAAAAACCAATCTCCAAGCAAAACAAGAACAATACTAACAAGGTCTAACTCCAACAATGAAGTTTTAAACCTCATTTATAGAAAACATTGTCCTAAATTAAAAAGAATTGAGATAAGGGAAGTTTGTCCAATAACGCGACATTGATCAACGACCCCTACTGACGGACCGTCGGTGGAACGACAATCCTTCGACTGCCGTCGTTAATCCAGACATAGAATATTTTTATCTCCTTCATATCACACCTTATCTGAATCAATTGAGGACTAATAACACGGTCCGTCTCTGCACCTAGGGTCCGTCGATACCCTCTGTCGCTCCATCCTTTGAGTTTCTCCAACTTCGGGTATTGGAACTCTCTCTGATCAAATCAACGGTCTACCAGTACGGTCTGTCGATTAATCGACGAACCGTCGATCCCTTCCGTAGTTCCACACTTGTTCATATTTCGCCTAGTTTCTCCATCAGTATGAACCGCAATCGACGGTCACCACCTATGAACCATCGATTGAACGACGGGGTGTCGATGTCCTTAGTAGGTCGACTTTCTGCACTATTTTCCAACTGCCTTCTGCATTTTTATTCTGGACAGCTTTCCTGCTAAAAAAACATTAAAACGTGTTAAAAATACTACATAAAGACTCTAGACACACAACACTCTAAGTCCAAAAGCATTGAAAGCAACCTGAAACCACAGTACATCAACACCCTCAACTTAAATTCGTTGTTTGTCCTCAAGCGAAACACTATGACTCAAAACCACACTTATACAAAAGAATACTCTCTTAATCTTTTGCAATTACATGAGTATCAATCTTGACTCTTTCTTTGATTTAGTGCATTCTTACGCTTTCAGGTTTGAACAAGCTATCTCATATGGATTACACCATTTGACACAAACTCACCATGCACAAAAACTTCTACTGTTTTTCCTCTCACCAAGGTACGAACTTTCCGATATTGCAACTAATGCCCTCACTTCATAAGAAATCCTCATTTTTTGCACAGTGATTTCAAGTTTGGGTAAATGATGTTTATTCAACACTCACAACTCAAAAACAAATTCATACATAGCTAGTACTCGTCGCCATAGGCTTGCCCTTATTTTTACTGCTTAAGTCACCGCATTAGACTCTAGGATCATTGTAGGACTTTCTTGGCTTGTAACATAGGTTCAATTTTAAGTAAGGTACATATGGGTACATTTCAGTCTCTTTTTCCCCTCCTTGACATTACTGCTAAGCTTCCTACCTCTTTTTATTGTCTTTTACGCCCTCTTTGCATTGCTTCTTTGTTTTGGATATGACTCTTACTTCTTTTGTTTAACTTTTTCTTTTCTTTTACTTTTATTTTACTTTTCATTTAGTTAATAATTTCACTGAGTCACATCTTCAACTCTCTTTCTCTTTTCTTTTAAACATTAAACTCTTTGCATACCCATTTTTGGGTTGTCACTCATAATAGCCACCCTCAACTCATGGTTTTTCCATGAGTTGAGGTACACAATACCCGATGTTGGTTCAGGGCCAAGACGAGGTCATTTTCTGTATTAGCCACCCTCAACTTAGGCTTTTGCCCTAAATCGAGGTGTACATGTATAAAGAGGAACCGGGGCCAAAACATTAAACCCTTGGAAGGTTAGTTGATGAGAAAAAAATAAGTCTATTATAGGCTCAACAGGTTTGGATTAAGAGGGATAGAACTTTCGTGTAGTTGACTGCATTTTAGTTTAGGTGATTGCTAATTTGAACAAGGTCCTATGATCCTTTCCTAGTCTTCTAACACATGTTCCCTTTGCAGGACTAACTGGGCAACTTCTAGATAAGTACGAACTGTTCAACACTCAAAACTCCTCACTCTCTTGACACCTCATTACACTTCAAGATTGTTATATTTCCTAGTTTAGATGTTAGTTGAGGTTCATGCAGCAGGCGCCTATCTATGTCATGCTTAGAGCCAACACTATCAACTCATTTTCACGTATTCATGCAAGCACTTTCTAGGACGGATATCATATAATTTCATCCATCATTCTTCATCTTTCATGTTTGTATACTTTGTACAAATAACGACATACTGGGTTATCAGAAAATTAATCAGTCTCTGAAGGAAATAGAACACGGGCAATAAAACCCCAAGAGAGGATTGTGAGTTGGGTTTCTCAAACATCACCCTAAAAATCACTTTCCATTTACCCCACTCCAACAAAAAGATCATGCCATTATCCCAAATTCATAGAAAAAAATACAAGTACAGGGTGGTAGGTGAAACAAACCTTAAGCGCATAGTGATGATGATATCTCAACAAGTGGGCGGGTCTGGTTTCCCGTGACCCGCAATAGCAGTACTTGTGTCACCCTCAGTGGTGCCCAGATCAATCTCCGCACAATCAGTGGTGCTCCTCTCACTAATCAGCGGTATGCAACAAGACCCCTAGCAGCCATCTCTCGTGTCCTCATCTAGCGGGCCTCCTCATCTAACCAATGAAGCCCTCCTAGCAGCCTCAAGGTCAGACATCTCTTTCTTCCTCGCACGGGCATCACCTACTGCATTAGTAGTATAGATAGAATGGTGCCTCTTGTCATGAACATGGGGCTTAGGCTGCAGCATAGCAAAAGTTTTGAAGAAAGCGTCAACCATTGTATTCTCTTCTAACTCGATAGGTAGACTCTCCCGTTCTGCCCCCCCTCATCTCTTGAAAGGCATCCATATCTGCTCGTAAACATCCCACCGGATCCTGAAGGGTAGAGCGGTCTATGGTAGGGGATGGTCGTGCTAGCACCCGCAGCTCGAAGTCATCAAGGCGCTGATGAACCTCCTGAATCTTCTTCTCAGTCTGCTAGGTCACCCTCTTCTCAATTCGGTCCTCAGCCTCAGAAATGGATTTCTACATCTAAGGTTGTTTGTGGAAAATCAGGCTAGCCATCTGGGCCCTTAATATTTAGACCAGCATTAGAGGGACCAGTGCTGCAGATGGGGGCGTGGACCAAGATTAGCTGGGGCTTGACTGGCGGCATGGGTGGACTCAGCTGGGTGGTGCCCACGGGCTCTGAAGTAGCCTAGTTATCCCATTGGGCTAACTCTATAGTGTCCGCCAATTTCTCACTCAACAGATGCAACTCAACTTTGGGCCCTCTCTATGGTGCCGCTACATTGGTCTCATCCTTGATGAGACCGATGTAACCCGTCCCCACCAGACTACGGAGTGTATCGAAGTGACAAATTGGAAATATGGCATCCCTGCACAAATGGAAGATAAGACAAGCGAAGGGGTAGACCTCTCATGGATTACGGTGATCAGCAGCTTCACAAAGTCAATTTCCAATCCAAGCACCAAGGCTGCTACAAGCACCGCCCTATCCCAGATAAGAATATTATCGACATTTGTCTGTGATAGGCGGTGTTGGACCAGTAACCAGTAATACATTGCCACAAAATCATAAACGGGAGCAAGAAGGTTCACTATAAAGACAAATAAATACCTCACAAATCTCCACATGAAGACGGAAATGAAGAGAATTTAAGGTATCACGAAGATCCGAGCCCGTAACGTGCGAAATATTATAGAAGCAAGGGATGAGAACCAAACCACATAGTGTTCACCAAGATACGGGTACTTCTTACACACTATTCAGACCTTCACAACTACAACCTGCATAAACCCATCCAGCCCAGCAGCTCATAGTTTACAGAAAACATAGCTCAACAAAAACACTTAAACAAATTACATATCCTCAACAAAAACACTTTAATAAATTACATATCCTCAACAACACTATTACAAATTACATATCCTTAATAATAACACTTTAACAAATTACATATCCTCAACAACAACACTTTAAAAAATTATATATCCTCAACAAATGACTCAGTATTCATAAATCACAAGATCTAAAAATAAGACACTCACAAGTTCTACAAAAAAGACACTTCCAAGATCAACAACACACAAGATCAAGTTCATCAATGTTAAAGATGTGCAATACAATGAAATGCAATGTCAAGTATAGGGTGACTGACCTAACAATACACACCCTTTGTCTCTCAATTTGGGACACATGGGGGACATATCAGTCCATGTATCCATCGCGGCATGCGATACGACCCTTCATTATAGTAATCATCGCAGCATGTGATATGTCTCTCAAAATATAATATCCATCGTGGCGTGCGATTAAATATCGTATCCATCTAACACGCGATACATCCCTCGAAATGGTACATCCTATTTAATTTCTTAATCTTTCTCAATTTACATAACACTTGTCACAACCATGCCTTAAAATAATGCAGAAGACATGTTGACACAAATAATGAGGAGCTAAACATTTCATAACATTGCACAATTCACAACAACACAATCATAATTCAACATCAATAATGATTCCAGCCTTTCAAACCATTATCAACACAACACAAAAATAATTAATCACATTGCCTTTTAGTACCCCTCTTTCATCATTAGAATTAATCAATGTGGACATCTTAACCCATCACCAAGTCTCATTAACTCAAACACATATTACAAAAAAATATACGAATTTCATACACTTAAAAAGAGTTTAGAAATCCACTTGCCTCAAAATAATCAAACAATCACTAGGGGACTTGAGCCTTCCCATTTTGTTGCACTTCCAACTGAAAGCAATCTATTCAAATTTATAGTCAGAATAAGATTTTGAAACTAACAACACCCGTGTTACTATATGCATATCCTTGACCCTGAAACTCACTCAAATGTATAATAAAATTCCTAAATCTTGATTCCAACCAATAGGTCAAATCTCATATTTTCCAAATTTCAAGTCTAGAGTTAAGTTATAATTTCTCCAAAAACTATGACCCTGATAGTTTTATTTAATAATATAATACTCACAATATTTAATCACATATCCCAATATAATATTATTGCTTAAATTATAATATAATAAATAAATAAGAACTTTAATTGAAATTCACTAGTGGCGGAACCAGTGTCACACTACAAAAATAGGTTGTAACACTAACCTTCCACACTATATGTATTATTACATCATAATCAATGTACGATAATTATATCATCACTACCTTTAAAGCATATTGTCCCTCAATTTAAAAGATCACCAACAATATCACGTGAATTACAAATTTCTAACTTCTGAATTTTTTGTTCTATTTTCTTATCATTTTTTCTCCCAACTCCAACAATATTATATTATAATAAAGTGTTACACCTTAATACACAAACATGGGAACTAAGACTTAGATTATACTTTCGATAATTTCCCTCAAATTCCCTTTTCACATCCACAAATTCTAATAATAATCATAATTGAAATATGACATCTAGTTATACACATTCAAATTCACAAGTTTATGGCCTTTATCCGAAGCATTCGACCCTTGTTTGAGGCTGCTCATGTATGCTTCTGTTCTCCCCTACTCTCTTTTCTTTTCTAAATTAAATATGTTTTGGAAGTGACAAACCCTAGTAACTTATTTTAATACATGGACCAAAATAAAGTATATACCAAACTCATTAACCACCTATTTAATTAGAAGAAACTATTTAATAAAAATCTGTCAATTAAGTAACTATAGTTATCGAGAAGTTAAAAACTTGCAAACCAACTTCATCGACTGATCATAAATGATCAAAAAATTTATCGAGAGGGGTAAAACAATATATATTTTTTTATAAAATATTCCTAAAATGACCTTTCGGTCCATTACAATATGTAGTCCATTTTGCAAGGTGATAGTGGATTAACTCAATATATTACAATAGAAGAAATCAATTGTTTGAAAAGATACTAGTAAATTCCAAAATTTAGGGCAATATGTACTACAACCTCTCAAGTAAATGTATCATTGACCAAATTCTCATTTAATTAAATTGTTGAATGTATATGTAATGTATGAACATTATATAAATAGTGTAAGATTGTATTTATGTATGATATATAAATATCACTAGATATGTATAAATAATTCATTTTTAACACCCATTTTTCATTTTCACCACGTCACATCCTTCTCTTACGTATGATTTTCCTTTCAACAACCAAATCTTTTCGCACTCATTTTTGGGTCTTCTCTCATAATATCCACCCTCAACTCATGGACTTTCCATGAGTCTAGGTGCACAATACCCGATGTCGGGTTAGGTCCAAGACAAGGTCACTTTTGCATTAGCCACCTTCAACATTGACTTTTGGCCTAATTCAAGGTGCACATATCCAAGGAGGGACTGGGGCCAAAACATTACACCCTGGGAAGGTGAGTTGGTGAGTTAGAAAGAAATGGTCTATTTAAAGGCCCAAGTTATGTGGATTAAAGGAAACATTTTTTTCATTTGGTCGACCTCTTTTTAGGCTATTGTGGACTATTCTGAACAAGGGCCTATCATCACATCCTAACTTCTAGAGAAGATTCCCTTAGCAAGACTAAGCGGGCAAGTTCTAGTTTGGCACCACTTGTTGAACAATTAAATATTTTGACACTCACTTGGCATATCTTTGCATTGTTAGATTATAAAAATTCCCATTTCAAGTTTTAGTTATAGGTCATGCAGTTGCTGCATTTTCATGTCATGCTTAGAGCCAACACATTCTACTTTTCTGAGCCTATACACCAAGCACTTTGTAACGGCCCGCAAGTACACCCTACAAGTTAGAGCATTCTTGTGGCGCCACACTGCAAATGAGACTTCGAGAAGTCTTTCAAACCACTCGTATTATTCAATGCATAAATAAGCATTGTAAAATGAGTAAGAATTGAAAACTTTCTTCACGCACGAAGAACTCCTTCCGTAATCAATACGCAAGCCAAAGAATTTTATTTAAAACATTAAACCTTTACAACATTTCATTGAACCATCTTACTTTGGAGTATACAACACTTGGGACTAAGCCCATACAAGACATAAAATAAAGACTAAGACATAAACGAACATGTGGATATTGTCCTCGAATCGATGAGGACTTACCAATACTTCATCTTCAACCCTTAGAAACCTTACCATTCACCGTGATATCAAGACTTCCAATTCCCTACACTTTAGTCAAAAGGGGAAAAGAAGGGGTTAGACATTAGATGCACTAAGTATGGAAGCCATGCAAAAAAAACCATGAAAATGGAACATTTAGTAAATAACATGCTTTTCATGAATTTTTGTTAAAACATCATACTATAAGCATAAAAACAACATTCAAAACCTTAGGAACACATAAGATATCATTTAAGTAATTATTCACATTTTTTAGGAAAACATTATAGTGAGCAATATCATTGTACAATGAAGTCCTTTAACTTTATCTTGGACACTTCCTAGCATGTATTTCCCTCATTAAAAGCTATTCTAAGACTCACTTAAGTAAGACAAAGAGAGACCGTCCATACACCCTCTCTAGGCACACCTAAATTATCCTTAATACCACCTATAATGAGATACACACCAAGCATATAAACATGATATCCTCCAACCAAAGGTGATTCTAAGTCTTACTTGATTGAGTTGTGAAGCCACCGCCCATACAATTCCTTACAGACACACTTAAGAGATCCTATAGACTACCTAAGATAGAATCATTCTCACTTAATACATAAATAGAACTTCTCTAATGCTAGTAGGTATCCCATATGATGAGAATAGACAATAACTGACGTAGACCATGATAGCTACACATGGAATCCGGAGTTCTAACCTACTCCGATATGGGAGTTCTACTTTTCAAGGGTAGAACTAGGACACATCCCATGTAGGCACATGGTTAAGGAATATCAAGGGCTTTTATGCACTATAGTCTCATTCTCAACTAGAGTTACATTGTATTCTAGTCTCCTTCTCAAGTAGTGCTACTTTCCATGATACACTCACTCGGTGCTAGACTTTGTTCTCATAGAGTAATTGACATTAAAGGATCACATGAAGAGGTTTCATATCTAGTTCATAACCCAATCACATTCACCCTACAAAAGAGGTCCACTAGGCTACCTTTCAATTCCGACTAAGATAGCGCATCATGACTTTCCTAAGGATGATGTAATGTCGTTCTAGCCAATCAACCCTAAGTCCATCATCCTTTACATGAAGCATACCAATACAACTCTCAACTTCCAGTTCATAACATAACCTTGCCACTAGATTTAAGTATCCACGTACATGACCTTCTTAACATTATTTAATGTCTCACATATCATTCATTCATACATGACAAGGGTTCACTAATCCTACCTAATAAAGACATCTCATATTCACATGTCATTCATAAATGTATCAAGTAAGTGACACAAGTCTACCAAAACAAGACACAACATACTTTAATTTATTACATATAACATATCATTCTTTGAATCAGTTAGGAATGACCCTTATCATCTTTATGTCATCCTATAAATTACCATATCATCATCAATATAACCATCACAACTTATATAGTCAAGAAAAAAACAATCATGCATCACATCTAAGGCTACATACATAAGTACATAGTCATAGTCTAACATGATGTCCTAATATACATAGACGGAACACACACTTTCACATTACTTAATAGGTAGATAGATATGCTCATACTTCACATAAATCATCATAGTAATTCATGTAGTGCTGACAATGCAAAGATCATCATAATACATAAAGTAACGTCGGCAAGGCCACATCAACTCACATAGCACTGCCACCGTAAGTGGACCATACCAATCATAGTTGAAATACAAAATATATACATAATATTAAGAGAGTTAGGGAACCATACCACCCATTCAATCTCACCACGTCAATCCAAAGCTAAATCATCCAATTCAATACCATAAGGCCCTTTCTCATGGCCCTGAACATCAATTCAATACATAAACTATAATAATCAATGAATCTAGGTCAATTCAATATATATTTATCAATCTAATACCAATTAGAAATTAATTGAATACAATTGTTACATCATTCAACAACCCATAGAAAACTACACTTGAATTCATAAGCATTAAGTCAATATCAATTCAATAAGCTTAATATTCAATGGAGATAAGAATATACAATACTCAATTAATCAAATTTAAACAACTTATAAACCATACAATCATAATATATACATAAATCAAAATCCCATAAAAATCTACACATGAATTTATTAATATCAAAGCATGATCACATAACCCATATTTTCGTCAAACTGAGAGATTTAAGAAGGTCAAGGGTTCATGGAGAATTTCATTGGAGAACATTAATTACATATCAATAATATCATATCTTAATGTTTGAAAATGTTTCATGCAAGAACCCAAGACTTAGAGTAGAAATTGGACTTTTTCATCTTTTTGAAATCTTTCAAAGTCATTTTTGAAATTGACTCTAAGGTGATAGAAAGCCTTAGATGAAGAACTCACATACCTTTTAAGAAGAATCTAATGATAATTGAAGAAGAAACTCCACTGAAGATCTATCTTCACCTTGAGCTCTCATTGAGGGTTTTAATGAAACTTTGGGAGGGAATGGGTTTTGATTTTGGTTCTAGTGTTTAAATGAGATTTTTATGACTTATATACTCTTAAAATACCCATTAACGCCCAAAATAACCTTCATTCTATTTTATAATACTTGGGGTGAATTTCCCGAAACCCCGATGCCTTAACAGAAAAATTGCAGGCAGCGCAGCTCCAAACTAGCCCTGCAAACGACGGACCGTTGGAAGGACCACACCCCGTCGATGGAGGTGTCATGATTTTTTCAGAGGCCTAATACCTGCAGACTTGCATGCTCCATCGACGCCCCAAGTTAACAAGCCGTTGTTCTGTCGACAGGCCGTGGTTTGGCACTGCATACAAGCTGCTATGCAGCTTAAAGTCTTGAGTTGGGGTCCTCTTCTAGGACCCCTTGTGGGTCCTAGGTGGAGTCGTACCAGATGTTAAACTCTAAACGTGAAGGTCTAGGTATTAGGAAAATCACCAAACAATTACAACATCAAACAATTCATGCAACATGCTAAAACAAATCCAAACTCATAAGGACATCTAAAGATTATCTTTCGAACGTCACCTGACGTTCTTGAACGTTTGACCTCCAAACCTAACCAAAAGCAACATGATGACTGTAAAAAATATTATCAGCCATTTAACGACCTCATAAACACATTACTCAAGCATAAGAACATGAAAACACATAAGGCACAAAGGTGACTAGTCCTCGAACATGTTGGTCGTCCCTTGAAGTTTGACTTCAAACTTAATCCAAAATCTTGAGACACTGTTTCTAACATCCTTTTGAACAATCTTAGGACTTCAAGACTTCATGTCTCACACATTAGGCCCTACTTTCACCTAAGTCATTTTTGGAGGTGTTATACACTTAAATTGGAAGGGGATCATTTTTTTTAATTTTATCTTCCAACTCATTAATTCTCTTAGCTAATCCCAGAATAACGTACTTGCATCGTATATCCACATCTTCACGATTCCTCCATCTAAATAAGTTGCACACATCCTCCTAAAATACTCAAAAATACAAATTAAAGAAAATTACATAAACAAATGATCTCCATAAAATAATTAGGAAACATACGCGCAGTGTGAACATGACCTAAATCTTCGAGCTGGATTATGCTCCGACATGAATTAGTAAATCACCATGTTTCCATCGCAATTTCACTTGTAACATCGGATCTTTCTCATCATTACAAATATTATTCAACATTGTATTTGACATTTTCAATCAAAACCGAATCAATAAATTGAGAAGAAATTAAACCATAAAAACATCAAATTTACATAATCTACTAGAAATTAAGAAGATAGAATGAATTCCTACCTGATTTTCTTGGGGAAGATGAGGAAGTCATCAAACAGAGAGCACCAACGTTGATCTTGAGTCCTTTCGGAGCTTTTTCAAACATGATTGTCAAAATTTCAAATTTTCAATCTAGCCATGGGTTCATTATCAAATTAATTTCAAAGTCATTATAATGATGGATTTATGTTTAATTACTGTTTTAATTATGAATTTAAATCCAATTTTATGAATAACCCATTATCCTCCTAATTTCTCAAATTGACATATAATGTGGGTCTTAGATCTTAATGATATGATGACTAGATTATTTTTAGATTATAATGAATTGCTTAGTTATATATTCCTTCATATTAATTGATTATGAATTGTTGGTAATTGATAAACATTATAATTATCTTGGAGATTTGGTAAGTTGACCTATTTCTTCTAATTAGAATGTACATTGAATTGTGATGATTGGTTATGATCCACTGTATAGACTTGCTCCTAAAGAGGTAAGATGGGAATTGAACCTTGTAAGATGGTTGTGAAGTTTTTTGGCTATTCTAAGAGTGATAAAAAGGGGGGAAAGAGGTTTTATTCAATAAGTTAGAAGTATGATTACCCTAAAGTGACTTAGGGGATATATGATGTACCCCTTACCTCTTGAAATGTAGGAGAGAATTGAAGTTAAGTAAATTTAATGTGGTTAGTTGTGTTTTGATCTTGATCTTAAGTTGGTCATTTGAAAAGAAGTGCTAAGATTTTACGAAGGCATGGTTGGTTGGAAAGGTTCCACCAAAAGTGATGACCCTTGTAGGTTGGTCTTGACTTGACTTAACATTGGTGTTTAAAGGCATGCTGTCATTAGGCTTACCCTAAGTTGGGGATAATGTGCATAACGGTACGATTTTAAGTGTCCATGATGTCCCTATGTTAAGTTCTCTTGAACTTTTGTATGTTGAAAATCACTATGAAGTGATGCTAAGAAGGGTGTTCATAAGATTTGATCCCAAGAGAGGTATGATGTGCTTATTTAATAAGGTTAGTAAGCTAAAATTTCCCTAAAAGTTGAGCTCTCATTGTCAAGTTCACTCGGTGCTAAGCTAAGTTTCGCTTTTTGAGAAGCCATTATTAACAATACTTGATAAAAATAGGCTTTAGAAGATTAACCCCTCATATGCATAGCTCATAGGTTAATGATGAGAATGTCCTTTCATCAAACCTAACTCATGTGAGAATATGATTCCACATGGACATAGCATATTCATAACATAGTCTAGTTTAGAGTGATTTCCTTTCAAAAGAACCTACTTTACTAGATTATACTGACATGCTTCATTCATTCATTCATTCATGTGTGTGTATGTGTACATATATGAGGAAACCTTTGACATAAACACATTTAGACACTACATATACATAATTCATTATTCATATGCTTTGGTTCATGACATAACATTAAGATGCATAAGATGTCACCTCTAATCCCTCACAATCATGCATTTATCATCATCTCATGTTTTATCATGTTCATAGCTTAAACATACATTTATACTTATATTCATAAATAGATCACCCTAGGAAATATCATATCAAGGTACACATGTGCAATGTATAGGTAAAGTGCCATACCATTACCTACACTAGCCCACTAATCAAGTCATCCTAGTTAAGATACCTTTTTCATACTTTCATGAACATATTACACTTTTTGTCATGCATTATAGGTGTGTGTGTATATTGGTCAACATTACCACATAATTGTAATAACATGGTAATGAGGAAGCCACCTTCTAAAGACCAAAACACATGTACAACATCACTCAAGTCTTAAGTCACATACATATAGAGTATCAAGGACTATAGATTACACACACTTACATTACATCATAAGAGAACAAACATATTCAATGTTTACGTAAAGACTCCTACTCATGCACATAAGACAACAAAAACATATAAGGGAACTTAGGTTGGGGGTCCTTCATCAGTATTACTTCATCAATGTTAACCATAAAGACCACTCCTAGCCCCTAACATCTTCATTTACATGTAGGAAACACCACCAATACCACTATAGCATGATACTAGCATTGGAGACTACACGACTCCTTCAAAATCATGATAATCTTTACATCGAACCACTTTACACATAGTGCATTCAAGGCCATGGTCACAACACATAGACAATTACAAGAAATTAAACTCGCCACCATAAGTGAACCATAACACATAATGTCAATCTAACTACCATAAGCTAGGGATTAGGTCAGCTTACCAATTCTCCAAGCTTTGATCATCATTGATCGACTCCCAAAAATTCACCATCAATTATCATAGAAAACAGTAGCAATAGGCAATATAACATAATCGAATCATAATTCAATCAACATAGAATAAAGATCATAATACCCACATTATAGGAAAATTTGAGAAAATAGAAGGATCATGGGTTCTCCATAAAATTGGATTGAAATTCATCATAAAAATAGTAGCTAATCATAAATTCATCATGACAATGCTTTTGAAATCAATTTGACAAAGAACCCATGGCTAGATCGAAAAATAGGAATTTGGATCATGAAATCTCATTGAAAACCCTTTGAAGGAACTCCTAAGATGCAATATTAACTAAGGATGAAGGATTATCATACCTTACTACATGAGAAGACCATGAAAACTTGAAGAATAAAGCATGAGAATTTATCACCTAGGCTTTTCTTGTGTTTGATCTCAAATGGAGGCTTCTAGAGATGGTTTCTTTTGAGAGGGAAAGTCTAATTTTGAAGAGTGAATTAGGAATGAGTTTTCATGTTATTAACCAACGTAACATAACTAATAATAGATAAAACAACTTCCTAGTCTCTATTTGGAACGTCGGGTGAATTTCCCAATTCACCCCTCACTTGGCAGTGTTTAGCAGACAGGTTGTAGGTCCAAACTACGGATGTCAGATATGGACCGTTGGTGGAACAACGACACTGTCCTTCACAACCGTCATTTTTGACAGAGACTTAATATTTGTGGCATATGCTCCCACATTTATGTATGGAGAAAATCCCTCAATCGACAAGGTGTAGGTCTGAGTACGGGCATCGATGGCAAGGTCGTTGATTAAACACTGCCAAGGCAGTGTACTGCTTGTTTTGGGATCCTCTTCAAGAACCACTTTGGGTGGTCCATGGGGACTCGTGCCGGACGTTTCAGTCCTAAATACGCTCATATAAATGTTAAGGTACTATTCTATCAATTAAGCCACCAAATAACACATAAAAATTCAAAGGCACACTAGAACAAACTAGCACGCTTAAAGACTAATTTTCGAACATCTTAGTCATTCTTGGACGTCTGACCTCCAAACCACTTCAAATCAACTATAAAAGCTGTAAAATAATTCATTAGAATGTTATTATTCTTTTTATGCACATATTAAGCTCTAGCTACCTTAGTTAATTTTTGAGGGTCTTACAATATATGAGTTGCTCTTAAATGGGCTTATCCTAAGTGGGGGAGGATGATTTGAGTAGTAAGGTTGTAGATGTCCCTATATTTCCTCCAATTCTTTCTCAAGCTCGAAACCAAAGAGTTCCTAAGTAGCTTGTTCATGATAGTAGTCTTGCATAAAAGGATAAGTTTCATGTTCTTCATACGTTATGCATGTTTTAAATGACACTAAGTTATGTATATTATTAAAGTTCATTATTCCATGAAAAAAGAAATTTTGATAAAATTATATGTTGCTCATGTTGTTGTGCATCCTTATATGATAAATGTGCAATTTGATTTCATGATGCATCTTGATGATCATGCTTTATTTCACTCATATTGTGTGGTATTTTGGCCTCACTATGAGAAATTGAGTCTCCTTTAAATTAAAAAAAAAAAGACGGGTGGGTCTCTTTGAAAATGTCTGACCTTTGAGATTTAGGGAGTGTTATTATAGGCTCACTCTTGAGAAGAGATGGTTTGTCTAGTCTAGGTATTTTGGTGTGCCTATAAATTGTGATAATTTCCCTAAAAGATGCATGCTTATGAAATGTAGTGATATGCTAGAAATAGAATGCTGTAAATTTACTTCCTAACATTGTGATGTGCTTGGTGTGACCTACCATGTTGGTTTCATAAGGAAGGAAGTATAAGCATAATGTGGGTTGGATTAAAGAAATCCTCCTTAATATGAATTAACCTCTATGCATTGCTTTAATGTGAACTTTGTGATGCCACGTTTATATGTTGTAACTAGGAGTAAGTAGTTCCTCCTTGAACAAAGATACGCACGGTAATATCATATATGACCTTGATGGTATTATTTCCAGAGAATAAGATTGTAGTTGATCTACATTATTCATGATTCTTGTGCAGCTAAATGAATCGTTCAAATTTTTCTTATGAGTTGAAGTGTGGATTTTGCCTAAGTGTGCAATTGGAATACATAGTATGTTAAACCTTGTGGTGAGATAATGAACATGCCTAAAGTTGGAGAAGGTAGTTCTTCCAAATGGCAATGAATATGAAGAAGTATGTATGAATGGAAAGAATTGTAGAAGTAGTCCATGTTTGATTATGTTGCTTTGAATGCATGTTAGTATGAAGTTGGTGTTCCTTGTACTTTAGGTACATTGACTATTGTGAGATAACATGTTGAAGTGTTGTGAGCTGCTATAGGATTTATTGAGTCCTTGAAAGTCTTTGAAATGTTTCAAGTGTCATTCGAGGACGAATATTTTCCAAGTGTGGGAGTATTGTTACACCCTCAAAATGATCTAAGGTAGCTAGAGCCTCACATTTGTCTAAAAGTTTAATAACACGTTAATAATGTCTTTTACAGTATGAATACTTGATTTGAAGTGGTTTAGAGGTCAAACGTCCAAGATAGTCCAAGATGTTTGAAAGTTAACTTTTAGACGTGCTAGTTTGTTCCAGAGTGTGTTGGCATGTTTTATGTGTTGTTTGGAGTCTAAAGCCATTGGGTATGACCCTAAAATCTAAATGAACCTATTTAGGATTGAAATTTCTGGCCACGACTCTCCAAGGACCTCCTAGGGGTCAATGAACTCCTAGGGGCCTTAAGGAGGATCCAACCTTGGGTCAACATAGTTTCCTACTGCATAAGGTTTTGTTAATTGATGAAACATGTCTACGTCGCGGATTAGGGTCTCCTATGGACAAAATTTTTGTTCACGTCGTGGACACAACACAAACTCTACTATCTCAAGAATTAAT
Source organism: Solanum pennellii (assembly GCF_001406875.1). Taxonomy (NCBI): domain Eukaryota; kingdom Viridiplantae; phylum Streptophyta; class Magnoliopsida; order Solanales; family Solanaceae; genus Solanum; species Solanum pennellii. The sequence continues at coordinate 4,282,698 of NC_028642.1, forward strand.
TCCAAAAATCATGTGCAAACAGCTCCGCGACGCGACCTTGTTACCCGATGAGGATTTTGGAAATGAAAGTTGAGTTTGACATGTCCTAAAGTCCAAATAATTATAGGGGTGTTTTGGGTGATTTGGGAGGCGGTTATAAACTATTTTAAATACCTATTTAACCCATTTAACAAGTCAAAACCCCAACACCTAATAAGAAAATCAAAAATCCCAAAACCTTCTTCTCTCCCAAAACCTCCATTGAAGACCAAACTCAAGAACAAACTGTGGAGGTGGATTCTTTGAGATTTCTTCTCATATTTTTGTGAACTTTCTCTTATAAAAGATATGGTAATTATTCATCCGTAGATAATCATTCATCTAAGGGTAGGGTAAATGTGATTGGGTTATGAACTTGATATGGAACCCCTTTATTTGAACCTTAAGTATAAATTACTTTATGATAACCAAGGCTAGCACTGAGTTATTATGGTAAGGGAAGTAATTCTATTCAAATATAGAGTCTAGATTACAAACAACTCTCTTTATATTCCTTAACCATGTGCCTACATGAGATGTATTTAAGTTCTACTATTGGAAAGTAGAACACCCTCATCAGAGTAGGTTAGAACTTCGGATTCCATGTCTTGCTATCATCGTCTTTGTCGATTATTGTCTATTCTCATCATATGGAATACCTATTAGCATTAGAGAAGTTCTATGAAGTTTAGGTGGTGGTATAAGACGCTATCTAGACATTGCACAATAGGCTTTGAAGGTGTTAGTTGAAGTTCCTCGGTCTTGTGCAAGGCCATCACTTGAATGTCTCTTATGTGTTGAATGTCTCCTAAATGAATTAATGAATATAATGACTAAAGAAAGAAATTATGTTGAAGGAATAAGTACTTATCAAGGTAGTTAAGGGTTTTCTAGCTAAGGTGTGAAGGGGGCATAGGAATGGTCACTTCGTATATTACCTAGATAAGTCTTAAGAATGACTCTAGTTAGGGAAGATGTTGAATATGTAGACATGATCTAAACTTAGGTAGTCTTAACGATTATTTAGGTAGTCTTGAAGAGGTCAATCATGGACTTTATCTTCTTGATTTACTTAAGTATGTCTTTTGATAACATTTGGTAAGAGAATGTCATATAATATATATGTTGATGTGTTAAGTGAGAATGACTCAAGTGATACTTAGAATCACCATTGGTACAGGAAATCTCATGTTCATATGTTTGATGTCTTGTATGTGTGTGTGTGTCTTATTATAAGTAGTCTTGAGGGTCATTTAGGTATACTTAGAGAGGTTAAATGGGAGGTCTCTCTTTGTGTTTCTTAGGTGATTCTTAGTATATCTTTTAGTGAGAAGACTACATGCTAGAAAATGTTAAAAGGAATAAAAAAGCACATCACTGTAACAGTGAAACAATTCACTGTACAGTTATCTTATGTGTTTCTAAGTTGATAAATTTTATTCGTATGATTATGATATAATTTTTAAATGAAAAGATACATATTTCCAATAAATGTCCATTTTCATGATTTTCATGCATTATGCCATACTTAGTACATGTGGTTGTACTAATCCATGCTTTTATCTATCTCTATACTTGTTTGTTGGTGAGGAGCATTTGGGAAGCAATACTTGGATCGTAGCATCATTCAAGTGAAGTTTAATTATGTCCTCAATTGAATTGAGGGCATGTATAGATGTATTTATGTCTTCTATTTCAAAGTATTGTAATAGACTAAGTATTTCTATATTAGTATTGTGTATGGTCCATGTCCCAAAAGTATTCTCGTGTCTTAAGTTTGATGAGATTGAGACTTAGTGTTTCCTATGATTTTATATGAATGAGATTTTAAAGACTATGAAATGTTTTGTGGAAAGTTTTAATTCTGCACTACTTTTCATTATGTATATGCGATGAATGATATGTATGGGATTATACAAGACCTCCGAGAGGTCAAGTACACGGTTGCAATCAGAGATTGAACCTTTATTCTAGGGTGTGGTCTTGGGAAGTGACAAATCCATATCTAGTTCATAACTAATCACATTCACCCTACCAAAGAGGTCCAGTAGGGATACTTTTCAATGGTGACTAAGATAGCTCCTAATGACTTTACTAAGAATGACATATTGTCGTTCTATCCAATCAATACTATGTCCATCATTCATACAAGAAGGATACCATTACGGCTCTCGACTTCAAGGTTGATAAACTCATTACTAGGTTAAAGGTTCCACGTACATGACCTTCTTATATCATTTAAGGTCTCACATATCTTTCATTTATACATGACAAGGGTGCACTAATCTTACCTAGTCAAGACATATCATATTCACATATCATTCATAAATGTATCAAGTAACGGACACAAGTCTACCAAAACAAGACACAACATACTTTACTTTAATGCATATAACATATCATTCTTTGAATCACTTATGAATGAACCTTATCATCTTTATGTCATCCTATACATTACTATATCATTATCAATATAACCATCATAAACTTATATAGTCAATTAGGAATAATCATTCATCAACTCTAAGACTACACATACAAAGATATAGTCATAGTCTAACATGATACTTCACAACATCAATAGAAGAACATATACTCTCACATTACTAACATGTAGGTATATATGATCATACATCACAAAATAGACTATACAAATCATCATAACACTTAAAGTAGTGCCGACAAGGCCATGATCATCATATTACATAAAGTAACACGACAAGGCCACATCAATTGCAAGTAAGGAACATAGCACCGCCACCATAAGTGGATCATACCAATAACAACATAATTGAAGTCTAATTAACATAACATAAATAGAATTAGGGCAGCGTACCACCAATCCATTCTCACCACTTCAATCCATAGCTAAATTACCCAATTCAATACCATAAGGCCCTTAACCATGGCCATAACCAATATTCAGTACATAAACTATGATATTCAATGAAACTAGGTCAATTCAATATATATTTATCAATATAATACAACCTAGATATCAATTCAATACAATTATTACATCATTCAATAGACCATAGAAAACTACACTAGAATTCATAAGCATTAGAAGAATATCACTTAACCCATAAGGTAGTCAAAAACTAGGGTTCATTAATTACATAGTTTCGTATAATTGAGTTAAAATCATATAATTAACATTGATATAATAATATTAAATGCATTAAAACCAATAATGCAAGAACCCATGGATAGATCAAGTTCATGTTTGAAAACATTAGAAAACTCTTTGAATGTTGGGGTCCTTGATTAACAGAGTTTCAAGGATCAAAAACCATACCTGAATGATGTTAATCCAAGAAATTTATGAATAATCACCACTCAGTTGTCCAATCCAATTTCTTCCTTAACTTTTGGCTTCAATGGAGTTCTAGAGAATTTCTAGAATATGTTTGGGTTTTGATTTTGAAGAATGTATTCTCCTAAGTGTTTATGACTTATAAACACATTTAAAATACCCAAAATACCCTTAGGAAACCGCCCAAACTCTTATTTGTACGTCGGGTGAATTTACCAATTCACCCCTTGGCTTATAGTTAATCTACGCACGAGACAGTCACACAGATGACTTGCAAACGACTAGCCGTTTCTGAACAAACGGACCGTCCTGTTGGTCCGTGGCTTGGGACTGAGTCTGGTGCTTGGATTTTCCTTCTCCCACGCCAAATCATGACCCACGACACCCATCAACGAGGCATCGGCTGGCCAACGAGTCGCTGCCTCCATCGTTTGGGACTATTTCGGGCAGTCTTATCTCAAGTGAAGGGTCATTCCTCAAGGACCCTTGGATGGTCCTTGGGGATGTTTTCCTGGATGTTTACAACCCGAATATGTTTGTATACGATTTTAGTAACTCCCACATCAATTTCATCCAAAACTAACACATAAAATTTAACAAAACATGCTGAGACACACAAGGTCGCTTAAAGACAAACCTTTCGAACATCATGGACACTCTTCGACCGAGTCTAGACCCCAGATGAGACCGGCGTCATTGACCTCTCAGAGGTCGCAGACAAGCCTACTTATGTCATTCTTACTTCATCTAGGTTAATTTTAGCGGGAAATTTGAAACTTTTTATTTTTTAAGATATATACTAGTCATTCTATTAGATTCATAATTGTTCACCATGAACCATCTGACATTAAGATCATCAAATGAAAGAAATAGTTGAATACAGAATTAAATGTATACTTTCCTAAATGTCACCAATACAATGTCTGAACAAAACCGGAAAGAAACGCTAGTGGAACAAACCCACTAGCTCAATCCTATAACTAAGCTAGAATATAATTGGCAAGCATCCTCGAGAGCATGAAGGCCTACCAAGTTCGGATGAATGCTCCACGTCCGGATAGTTTCAACGTCAACATGTAGCTCTAGCGTCCACCTGTGTGTGCACCTAAAATTGTAGAGTTGTATGGGATTAGGACACACTTGTACTTAGTATGGGTATATGCAAGCACACACCAATGACATGCATGGTTAAGAACAGCCCTTTCCTAACAACATGATTATGGGAAGTCAGGTCAATGGACTTGCCAAATTGGGATTAGGAAAGTTAGTGAGCTTTCAAAATTTGGATTAGAAAAGTGAATGAATTTTCCTAATTTGGATTAGCAAAGTCATGCCAAGAGAGTAACATGCATCAACATACTTATCATATTGCACACAACACATAACATCTTGCACATAGCACATAGCATATTGCATATAGCACATAACTTTTTCATATCACTAGTTCATATGCCATGAGACCTTGGAATCGTGGACTTGACATCAAGACTTCCCAAAAATGAGGGCTCAACATATGGGACATCAACTAGGGAGCCTTCTTTAGCAAACACATAGTCTGCTTCATTCATTCATACGTTCTTCATTCCATTTCATTCTTAGGCTCGTGTAAACACCAGCTATACCGAGAATGTAGTTTAAGACTCTCATCGGGTTCGCAGTGCAATGATCAAGAATGACCTAGTGTCATCTAGCTCACCTATTGATTATCCTATCCTATGAGCATTGGTATCATTCATTTCATTATGTGCATCATTTGAGGCTGGCCTCATTCATTCATAGGTAACTTTAACTTTAACCGACGCAGATCATGTGAGCTTCATGAAATCCAGTGTCATAAAACCCCACACCGAAAAAGAGGTGAAATCACCGGCCAAAGTGACCCAAAACATACTAGGGTACATGGGAATTGAACACCGCCAAATCATTATATTGGCAGTATAGGTTCGAAGACTAGGAGAAATAAGGAGACCCATACCCGAGATGTCGAAGTCTCATCTCATGAGAGCTACATGAACCTCCGCCCTTCCTGAAAGAAGGCATCACCGCTCATAGCTAGTCTATCGGTGCTCAATATAAAGTTCCATTACATTCAACTCATACGTCATGGAAGCGGGCTTATAGTATGAGGACATCATAGCTCAATAGACGATTTCTCATTTCATCATTAGTATTAAGCGTGTTAATCTCAATACTTTCATTAGAGTGTTCATAGAGACTGCTCTCTTCATTAACTTTACACTCTCATAGGTGAGTACGTTTTGGTAACATTTACTTAGGCTCATTTGAGATTGCTCTCATCTTTTACATTAGCCTCATATCATGTTGTAACCACATTCATTAACATTAACACATTTTCTCTTCATAATTACTCACCCCATTTTATGTGAATGTTCATTTCATCATATGCCAATGCACTTGGCTATTTAGTCTGTTTCACACTCTTACTTAACCCTTCTAGAGTTTCATAATTTCATTGTTAATTTCATCATTTCATTGTTAATTTCATCATTTCTTTGTTTATTTCATCATTTCATTCTTCATTTCATCATATGTCAATGCACTTGGCCATTTAGTGTCTTTCACACTCTTACGTGGAAGGAAAATGTAAAACCCCAAAAATGACTTAGATGAAATAGAGACTAAAATATTGGTCTTGATGTTCTAACGTCCTAAATAGGTCTAATATGTGGTATTGAGGCAGTGTATAGGAGTTTAGGTGCATTGGAAGTCAAACGTTAAGGGACGACCAAGATGTTTGACGACTAAGTCACCTATGTGCCTCATATGTGGTTCTATGTGTTTATGTGTGATTAATGAGTTTATAAGGTATTTAAATAAGTTATTATATCATATATAGGCAGTGTGTCAAGTTTCATGGAGTTTGGAGGTCAAACGTCCAAGACGTTCGAAAGAGTTGTCTTGAAACGATCTTATGTGTCTAAGCATGTTTCATCGAGTTTTACGTGTTCATTTTGAGTGAAGCTCAAGTTATAGGTGAAAAAATTGTATCAAATCATGTTTGGGTTGGAAACGTCTGGGAAAACATCCCCAAGGACCATTCAAGGGTCCTTGAAGAAGGACCCAAAATTAGTGCCAAGGCAGTAAAAGATAGCCCAACCAATGGTTGGAAATCGACGCACAGTGGGTCAATCGATGCCCCGTTGGTAGGGTCTCATCGATAGATACTTAGTATTGGGTTGTAGGATACCCTAGTTGAGTCTCTGATCCAACCAACGAAAGGACAAGACGGTCCGTTTGTGGACAAACGGTCCGTCGACTGCCCAACTGTCGATGGGTTTGTGTTATGCTCAGTTTACTGCCAAATTGAGGGGTGAACTTTTAATTTCATCCGACTTCCAAATATAAGGTTTGGCGGTTCCTAAGGGGTATTTTGGGTATTTTAAGTGTGTCTATAATTCTTTAACACTTTTAGAATATTTCATTCTTCCAAATCAAAACCCCAAATCCCTTAGAAATTCCTTAAGACTCCATTGAAGTCCAAAGTCAAGGAAGAGCTTGGTGTGACGAATGGATTGGAGATTCTTAATCAAAGTGAATAATTATATTCATAAATGTGTGGATTTTCATCCTTGAAACTCTCTTCATCAAGGAGCCCCAATTCTCAAGATGTTTTCTAAAGTTTTCAAGTTGAATTGTCCGAATTTCATGATTCTACCATGGGTTCTTGCGTTAATGATTTATAAACATTGAATAATAATTTTATTGATGTTGTATTGATTATTTTAACCTAAATTACCTATGAACCCATGAATTTGATGAACCCTAGTTTTTGACTATGTTATGGGTTACTTGATATTGACTCAATGTTTATGAATTCCAGTGTAGATTTCTATGGGCTCTCTAATGATATAATAATTGTATTCAATTGATATCTCTGTTGTATTATATTGATGAATTCACATTGAATTGACCTAGTTCATTGATTATTATAGTTTGTATGTTGAATTAATGTTATGGCCATTGTTAAGGGCCTTGTGTTATTGAATTGGATGATTTAGCATCAAGTTGAGGTGTTGAGGATGGAGTGGTGGTACGCTTCCCTATTTCCCTTATTTCAATGTTGTTTATACTTCAATTCTATTGTGATTGGTATGGTCCACTTATGGTGGCGGTGCTATGTATTTTACTTTAAAATTTGTGTGGCCTTGTCGGCGTTATTTTATTCAATATGATGATCATGGCCTTGTCGACAAACTACTTGAAGTAATGTGGATATTTTTGTAGTTGATTATGTGAAGTATGATGATATCTATCTACATGTTTAGCAATGTGAAGTCATATATGTGTTTTTTTATCAATGCTAGTTAGATGATCATGTTACACTATGACTTTGACCTTGTGTGTATGGTCTTGGTTATTTCTAATTGACTATATAAGTCCATGTAGGTCACATTGATGATGTTATGATAGTGTATAGGATGACTTGAAGATTATATTGTTATATTTATGTGTTTCCAGAATGGCATGTATTATGAGTTAAAGTGAAATATGTGGTGTCTTGTCTTGGTTGACTTATGTCCCTTACTTGATGTATATATGATTATGAATATGTGATGTCTTGACTTAGGATGCTAAATCTATTAGTCTTGAATGTATGAATGACATGTTACATTAAATGAAGTTAAGAGGGTCTTTTATATGAAACCTTAAACCTAGTGGTAATGTTATGAATGTTCAAGTCGTAAGTTGTAATGGTATCCTTCAAAGAAAGGAATGATGGACATAAGTTTAATTGTTTAGAACGGCATCATATTAATCCTTAGGAAAGTCATCATGAGCTTCTTGTCGCCATTGGAAGGTAGCCTTAAGAGGACCTTTTTGGTAGGGTAAATGTGATTGGGTTATGAACTTGTTATGGAACCCTTTTATGTGAACCTTAAGAGTGAATTACTCTATGAGAAAGAAGTCTAGCACCGAGTGAGTCTGGTAAGGGAAGTAGTTCTAGTTAAGAATCATAATAGATTACAAATCATGCCCTTGATATTCCTTAACCATGTACCTACATGGGATGTGTCTAAGTTCTACCGTTGGCAAGTAGATTACCCTCATAGGAGTAGGTTAGAACACTAGATTCCATGTCTACCTATCATGGTCTATGTCAATTATTGCCTATTCTCATCATGTGGGATTCTTACTAGCATTAGAGAAGTTCTATGAAGTTTAGGTGGTGGTATGGAGGCTATCTAGACATTGCACAATAGGCTTTGAAGGTGTTAGTTAGAGTCCCTAGGTATTGTCAAAGACCATTACTTAAATGTCCTTTATGTGTTAAATGTCTCTTAAATGAACTAATGAATGTAATGACTTAAGTTAAGTTAGAAAGTATGTTAATGGAATAAGTACTTATCTAGAGTAGTTAAGGGTTGTCTAGTTAAGATGTGAAGGGGACATAGGAATTGTCACTTTGTATCTTACCTAGATGAGTATTAAGAATGACTCTAGTTAGGAAAGATGTTCATTATGTGGACATGATCCAAACTTAGGAAGTCTTAAGGATTATTTAGGTAATATTGAAGAGGTCAATCATGGACGTTATCTTCTTGATCTACTTCAGTAGGTCTTTTGATAGCCTTTGATAAGGAAATGTCATATTATCTATGTGTTGATACTTTGATGTCTTGTAAATGTTTATGTGTCTTATGATAAGTGTTCTTGAGAGTCATTTAGGTATGCTTAGGGAGGTTGTATGGACGGTCTCTCTTTGTGTTGCTTAAGTGGGTCTTAGGATAGCTTTTAGTGAGAAGAATACACGTTAAGAAGTGTTAAGAAGAAAGGAGAAGTACTTCACTGTAATAGTTAATTACTTCACTGTACAGTGAAAGTAGCTTACTGTAAAGTGAGCTCGAAAATGAGAATAATTGGCAAAATGTTATCTTATGTGTTTCAAAGTTATTAAACGTTGTTCTTATGATTATAATATGATTTTTAAATTAAAAGATGCATATTTCTAATAAATGTCCATTTTCATGATTTTTTATGCATTATGTCATACTTAGTGCATGTGGTTGTACTATCCATGCTTTTATCTATCTCTATAGTTTTTGGTAGGAGAGGAGTATTTGGGAAGTAAGACTAGGACCGTAGCATCGTTCCATATAATTTGAAGTATGTCCTCATTTGATTCGAGGGCATAGATATCTTTTATGTTTTCATTTGAAGTGTTGTAATAGACTAAGTATTTCTATATTTTGAAGTATGGGTCGTGTCCTGAAGTATTCTCGTGTCTTATGTTTGATGAGATTGAGACTTAGTATTTCATATGACTTTATATGAGGGTGATTAGTAAATACTATGATATGTTTAATAAAAAGTTTTAATTCTGCACTACTTTTCATTATGTATATGTGATGAATGATATGTGAGGGCTTGTACAAGACCTCCGAGGTGTCAAGTATGCCGGTTGCTAATCCGAGATTCCCCTAACTTCTAGGGTGTGGTTTCAGGATGTGACAAGCTTGGTATCACAGCATAGGTTGTGAAAGTAGTATAAGGAATTGAAAAGTCTTATAAGTCACGTCTGGTAGAGTCTTGATCACCGGTATGAGTCGCGACACATCTATGGGCGAGAGGCTATAGGATGATAGAGTTTCCCTTCATTTTCTACTTCTATGTCATGACGTACAGTAAAAGTTATGATTACTCTTTTCTTATGGTTTTCCTTGTGATTCTAGGAAGATGAATACAAGGAGGACACCGGCTAGAAGAGTTTAGGAGAATGACGTGCAGAAGGAGATTCCTCCTCAATTTGAGAAAGCTGAGCAAGTTCCTCAAGGTGCTCAAGGTGATCAAGTCCCTATTATGGGTGAAGGTGATGATGTCCCGGAGTTGAGTAATAGGGATATTAGAGAGGCTTTGCTCTCTTTAGCCCGAGCCGTGACTACTCAAGTGAATTTGAGTATGGTGCCTAGGGTGAATGTTGTAGAGAGCACTATGACGTCAAGGTTAAGAGATTTTTTGAGGATGAATCCTCCTATCTTTCTTGGCTCTAAGGTGGGAAAGGACCCTAAAGAGTTCCTAGATGGGGTATACAAGGTGTTGAGTGCTATGGGAGTTACATATAGGGAGAATACGGAGTTGGCTTCATATCAATTGAGGGATGTTTCTCAAATATTGTACACTCAATGGAAGGATAATAGGCCGGAGGAATCGGGTCCTATTGAGTAGGAGGAATTTAAAGAGGCTTTTCTTGGTAAGTACTTTCCCCATGAGAAGAGGGAAGTTAAGGTGGAGGATTTAATCAATATCAAGCAAGGCAATATAAGTGTGGAGGAATACTCTTTGAAGTTCTCTATGTTATCTAGATATGCCCCTTTTCTTGTGTCTAATCCAAGGGATCAAATGAGTCATTTTGTGACGGGTGTAGCCGATCTAGTAAGGGAGGAATGTTGTACGGCGATGCTACATGATGATATGACCCTAGCTAGACTCATGGTGTATGCACAATCAATTGAAGAGTCTAAACCTAGGAGGATGGCTGGAAGCTTGAAAAGGAGTGGTGCTAGTGATCAAGGGCAACATAGGTTTAAGAAGAGGGCCCAAGGTCAATAAGAACCTAAGAGATTTAAGGTTAAATTGGAGAGAGGAGGTGGTTCTCAAAATGTCAAACCTATATGTATCACTTGTGGCAAGAAACATTATGGTGAGTGGCTATTGGGTACCGGGAGTTTCTATGGTTGTGTTAAGGAAGGAAATAAGGTGAGATATTGTCCTATGATTGCTTCGATAGGAAGAGAGGGTAAGCAAGTTGCTCCTAGTGCTCCAAAGGATGATGCTCCAACAAAGAGGAATTTTTATGCACTCCGGACTAGAGGATCAAAGCCGGATGAGAATAGTGATGATGATGAAGGTAAGTCCTTCAATTTATTTTTAGAGATATGAGTTCCTTCTAAGTGGGGGAGTATGGTTAGAAGATGGAATAGAAATTCCTAGAAGCATGTTGTATGTGCGTGTGTTTAGGAGTTTTCTTGAAATTGAATTTAATTTACTTCTTGCATTGTGTATATTATGAAGCTATGATCATGTTGTAAGATGTGTTTATATGATTTTACCTTGCATACTAGCTTGTTCATATCATGAGTTGCATAAAAGTTACATTTTTTTTAAATTTGCTCAAATTTACTGTAGCTTGGAAAACTGCTCATTGTTAAATTTTTGAGAAATTGACTTATTGATTCTTTGTTTTAAAATTGTTGTAATGTAGTTAGAAATGATGTATATAGGCGTGATATTGAATATAAAATGAGTTTTTACTATTTAGATAGCATAATGAGTTATAGAATTGTCTTCTAGTTCTTGTTGTGATTTGGATCTCTTGACTATTTGAAATTGATGTTTTACTCTTGATTATGTGTTATATGGTATGGTCATGAGATGCTAGTTAAATCTCTATTTCTTGGAAGTGTTCGGAGAGTGCCAAGTGACATTCGAGGACGAATGTTTGTCCAAGTGGGGGAGAATGTAAGACCCCGAAAATGACTTAGGTAAACTAGAGCCTAAAATGTTTGTATTTATGATCAAAGGTCATAAATAGGTCTAATATGTGGTATTGAGGCAGTGTCTAGGAGTTTAAGTACATTGGAAGTCAAACGTCAAGGGACGACCAAGATGTTCGACGACTAAGTCACCTATGTGCCTCATATGTAGTTTTATCTTTTTATGTGTGATTCATGAGGTTATAAGGTCTTTAAATGGTTATTATTTCATATATAGGCAGTGTGTAAAGTTTCGTGGAGTTTGGAGGTCAAACGTCCAAGAATGTCCATGACATTCGAAAGTGTTTCCTTGAAACGACCTTGTGTGTCTAAGCATGTTTCATCGAGTTTTACGTGTTTGTTTTGGGTGAAATTCATGTGAGAGGTTATAAACTCGTATACGATCATGTATGGATTGGAAACGTCTGGGCAAACATCCCCAAGGACCATCCAAGTGTCTTTCAGGAAGGACCCCAAATTGGTGCCAAGGCAGCCCAAGACAACCCAACAAACTGTTGGCAATCGACGCCTAGTAGGTGAATCGACGCCCCGTTGGTAGGGTATCGTCAATTTAGACTTAGTATTGTGTTATAGGAGACCCTAGTTGAGTATCTAATCCAACTAACGTAAGGATAGGACGGTCCATTTAGGGACAAACGGTCCGTCAACTGCCCAACTGTCGATGGGTCTGTGTTATGCGCAGTTCACTGCCAAGTTGATGGGTGAACTTGTAATTTCACTCCACTTAAAATAGAAGGTTTGGCGGTTCCTAAGGGGTATTTTGGGTATTTTTAGTTTGTTAAGTCTTTAATACTTAAAATATTCATTCTTCCAAATCACTTAGAAATTCCTTAAGACTCCATTGAAGTCCAAACTCAAGGAAGATCTTGGTGTGACGAATTGAGTGGATATTCTTAATAAAATTGAATAATTAGCTTCATCAAGGTATGGATTTTTTTTTTTGAAAATCTCTTCATCAAGGATCCCCAATTCTCAAGATGTTTTCTAAAGTTTTTAAGTTGAATTGTCCAAATTTCATGATTCTACCATGGGTTCTTGCGTTAATGATTTATAACATTGAATAATAATTTTATTGATGTTGTATTGATTATTTTAACCTAAATTACCTATGAACCCATGAATTGGATGAACCCTAGTTTTTTACTATGTTATGGGTTACTTGATATTGACCCAATGTTTATGAATTCCAGTGTAGATTTCTATGGGCTCTCTAATGATATAATAATTGTATTCAATTGATATCTATGTTGTATTCGAGGGCATAGATGTCTTTTATGTTTTCATTTGAAGTATTGTAATAGACTAAGTATTTCTATATATTGAAGTATGGGTCCTGTCCCAAAGTATTCTTGTGTATTAAGTTTGATGAGATTGAGACTTAGTATTTCCTATGACTTTATATGAAAGAGATATTTAAAGACTATGATATGTTTTGTGAAAAGATTTAAGTCGGCACTACTTTTCATTATGTATATGCGATGAATGATATGTAAGGGATTGTACAAGACCTACGAGATGTCAAGTACGCCGGTTGCAAATTTGAGATTGCCCTAACTTCTAAGGTGCGGTTTTGGGATGTGACAGAAAACTCACAGGCATAATTGTTAATGCAAATGCAGTCAAAAGATACTAAATCTAACGCGTTCTAACGTACTGTGACGAGATTGGGGTTAAAAGAATACTAAATCTAACGCGTTCTAACGTACTGCGACGTGTTTGGGGTTAAAAGAACAAACGCACCTCTTCCAAACAAAAACTCCTCTCGTTGAAAATTTGAACTGCGTTTGACCTGATTCCAAAAGGATATGTAGGCAACCCCTTCGGGGTTCAGTCATACTATTAAAAAAAAGATCAGTATTCCAGTATTTATAGAAAACTGGGGCATTTTTTATTTTTGATAAACTAATCTCAAATTGTAATTCTGTTTATTCTAGCAACCAACACGTTCATCAACTCTAAGAATGATATTTATCATCAAAGGCAACATTGGTGCAAAAAAATGAGAAAGTTTTATCGGTGAAAACCTTCATAGGCACCATAAGACGACAAAAGAGAAGATCTTATCGGTAAAAATCCTGTGGACACCTCAAGATAAAGGGAGAAAACATCATTGAAAGATATCTGCAAAGATGACCATTTCTCGACACTTCTGCATTGAAGGATACATAGATCAGTTTTAAATTGATAATGATTCAGATTTTGAGAATTAGACAACTCAAACGTATCAGAAATCAAGTCTAAAGTGCATGTCATGGTTCAATCAAAGTCGACATATGCCTCGAGATAAGTTCTTTTTTCTCATTTCTCTTTAAAAAGGAATGTCCTTCCTTAAATTTATAGTCTTCTTGATCTATCTTTCATAGTCTTAAGTCTGATATTTTTCTAGTCTTTTCAACATAATCTGTTGACAAAATAAGGTAAAAGATTGCAAAGCTTACTACGGGTTTTTAAAAACTAAAGTTGAATATCTGGGTTGACATGCCATCGAGCAAGGACTAAGAGCGCTTCAGATGTTCACTAAAAATTTGTGAAGGAACACGATATAGTCTCTTAAGTCATCATTCTTTGGGACATCAGTCACACCATGATATTTGGTCGTACCGAAAAGATCAAGGCCCCTGAATTGACATAGAGGAAGTTCCAAAGGTAGTTCAACCAAGGATTTGGAGTAGAGTTGAAGAAATTGGTCGGGAGTACGGTCAAATCGTTGGAGCATCAAGGCCACAAACCAACCACCGCTTTAAACTAACAATTTTCTCTTTCATTTGCTCAACACGGGTTGAAAAGAAAATGCAAGATTACAATCCAAAAATGAAACATCACAAAAAGGAAGTTCTCCAAAGTCTTCACATGTTTGGTGTTTCATCTCATGTTACTCACAGTCTTGCCTCTTAATGCAAGAGCTTCGAGCAATACGCTCCAATCTAAATTCTGTGCAATACGCACCAATTATGAATTCCGTGCAATACGCACACGTCCTTTATTCATGGGAAATATGCGTCATCATTTGTTCATGTGCAATACGCACCAGTCTGAATTCCATGCAAATATGCACCAATCTGAATTCATGTGCAATATGAACACGTCCTTATTCACATGCAATACGCATCAATCCTCTATTCATGGGCAATACGCACCATACGCATATCCTGGGCAATACGCACTACCATTTATGGGTTATACACACCATATCCACATTTGGGTGATACACCCAAATTTAGGATAATCCACAAAGACAATACGTTTTGTTTGAAACTCACAGGGCAGTACGCTCATTCTTCATTTTCTTTCTAGGGAAATACGTCCTAGTTTAAGATTCTCATATTTTCTTTTTCCCTAAAGAAAGACATAATTTTGGATCATTCATTTTGTAATCTCGAGTTTTGAGTTTCAGCGGCTATCTCAAGTTAAAACACCTGAGAATGATCAACAAGCAGCTAAGAGAGCACGAAGATAAATCTCAGAGATAACGCACAGAGAAAGTTACAGATCAAACCAAGACCCTAAGAAAAAACATTGAGTAGGGATCTTGTAACTCCTATAATGTAGAGATACATATTTCTCTAGTTCTTGTAACTATAGGCGCTAGATGATGACAAGCAATATGAAGCGATATTTTGATCAGTTATGATAGTTTCAGCTATCAAAGTTTCTCATACTACACTGACCTGATTTTCTTTTAATCAAGGATATATAGGCAACCTCTAAAGCAAAACACGTTCATCTTTTTCAAAATGGCTTCATCCGAGTTTGAAACAGTCAAAAATTATCCACTTCGTTCACTTTCTTTGCTTGAAAACTCTTCATGTTTCCAAGCAAAGAGGGGCATGTTGTGAACACCTAATTTTTAACGTGTTTATTTTACTCCTATAATATAAAGTAAGGTATTTTTATTATTATTATTATTATTATTATTATTA
>NC_028642.1:4298893-4302131 GCF_001406875.1 Solanum pennellii
TTAATATATATATATATATATATATATATATATATATATATATATATTGTTTGTATTTTTTGGTTGTTTGTTTTGATTATTTTACTGGCCCAAATGACCCAATTTTGTTTGAATTGGGCTAATTTAGATCAACTCTGATGGCCCAATTGATTTTGACCCGATCTAATAGAAATGATCAAGATTTAATCTCAACCATTGATGATATTTTGATCTAAGGGCTATTATTAGACCCAAACAAAAATACAAACTCCAAAAATAACATTTTTTCGTTTAGATTTTTATTTTTATTTTTCCCATTGCTCCCATGCCGCCGGCCGGCCACCGCCACCGCCGCCACTGTCGGCGCCGGCCACCACCTTTTTGGTCGGAAAATTCTTCAAAAATATACCACCTTTTCATTTTACCCTCCTCTACACAAATCTACAAATCTTTCATCCATATTTATAGCCATACTCCGTAAATCTAAGCAAAACCAAATATGAATTTTCACTTTTTTCTTTAGATTTATGAAGTTCCGATCATCCTCATCCCAAACCCTTTACATAAATGAGTAGAGCTCTTCAAGGGCTATCATTTGATATAAATTTTAAGTCCAAAATCCGTCAAAAAATTTCCGAGGAAGTTTTTCGGGAACTTCATTTACCCGGAATTTATGTCAATCTTTTCCCCCCTCTCAATCTCTATCCAAATCCGTCCTTATCTTTTTTTGTTTGATACAAGTCGTTTGATGTCGGATTTTGTATTTGTTTTGTTAATGTTCTTTAAGTTTATCATGTTGATATTGTTGTTTGAAGTATTTATTATTTTATTATTTTGTTAATTTCATTTTTATGTTTTTTTTTATTTTTTTGCCTTATTTTGTTATGTTTGATCTTCAAAATAGTTTAGATGTTTAGATTTTGTGTTATTGGGCCACTTTGTTTGTGTCTTGATGGAATGGGTCAACCTTTTGGACCTATTTAGAATTTTTAAGATGGTTCATTAGCTATTATTCAATCAATTAATAAAAAAAGTGTCATCTAAATGACATTTTTGGCCTATTTTTAGAATTTTTCAAATAATTCATTAGCTATTATTCAATCAATGAATAAAAGAAATAAGTTATCTAAATAATATTTGGGTCTATTATTTTCTGATGACCCACATAACTATTATTCAAATAATAAATAAAATAAATGGGTCATCTAAAAGGGCAAAAGAGTCATTTAATTAATCTGAAAGTAAAAAAAAAGGAATATTTCATTGGTCATCTTGTGTGGCACCTTGAAAAAACAACGAATCTAATGCATGCATTGGCTCTAAAGTTTTCAATAAGAGTTGGGGTTTAATGTTAAACACCTATTTAATCTCCCTTCTTCTTTCATTTGGGGAGAGAGGGGGGAGATAGAGAGAAAAAGAGAAAGAACAAAAATTGCTAGCAAAAAAAAGACATAAGAAATTTCTTCTTGTTTAAAAATATTTCTTCTGTGGTGGTCTTTGAATTCAAATAAGTTTGCTTCCATGTTTGGCTTGTTATCAACTTTAGGTATTTCTTTTACATTTCACATGTCATTTTAGAATCAAAATATTTTCTTTTATGTTTTGATAAAGTTGTTTGTATTAAATTGTTTTCTTATTTAGTTAAGTTTACTATGATTCTCATGTGATTATGTTTATTACTATGTTATTTAGTTTGTATTTTTTATTTAGTTTAATTTATAGTGATTCTTATAAGATTATATTTATTATTATGTACATATATATTACTAATCGTGTTTAATTTAAATTTTACCTCTTTATTAGTAAGTAGACTCTTGTTTTTTTATGCTCAAAAATAAAAAATATAACAATCACAATTTTTTTAGGTTCTGGTCATTTTTTAAAAAAAAAATGAAAGTAAAAATAAAATAAAAATGTAAAAACTAGTCATTTTTACAAAAAGGATTAATCTGGTCATTTTCGCAAAAATAAAAATAAAAATAAAAATCTATTTGTTTCTGCAAAAATGTATATTTGGTTATTTCTGCAAAAAAAAATGTAAATCTGGTTATTTCTGCAAAAATATGTAGATTTGGTTATTTCTGCAAAAAAAAAAAGAATATTAAAAAAGAAATATATTTAGATATGGTTTTTTTGAAATAAATAAAAAAAATTCTCGTAAATAAATATATGAATGACTATTAATATAAAAGTACAAATTTGGATAATTTGACTTAATAATCTAACAATTAGATAAATTTCTATTTTGCAATCTTCTTTCAAATAAGTCAATGCGGTCATTTTGTATAAAAAAATTTTTTTACTAAATTTGTTATTTCTGAAATTTTGTCAATATAAAAATATTAAAATTAGTATATAACTAGTTCTAAAAGGTGTTTAATTATTATTTTGTAAAAGAAATTTTTGTTTCTTTTGTTGTTAGTGTCAAGTGATAAAACTTAATTGTTTATTTGTTTTCTTTTGGTAAAAAAAAATATAAATACTAACACGCAATTGAAAAAAAAAATACTAATCATCTTCTTGTATTTATGTTGCAACATATTCATAAATTTTTATCATTTTTTTATTTTTTTAAAAAATTGACCAATTAATTGTTTTTTATTTTAATTTATTTTTTTATTTAAAAAATAAATAATTAATTAAATATCATCATATGTTCGATTACGATCCTTGGTGTGTATTTTATTTTTAAAAAAAGAGGGTCTTGTGTGCGGTTACGCTCCTAGGCCAATCAAATTTCTCAAACATAGTAACTAATGCAGATTTTTTTTTATCAATAAAATATTTTCAGCAAAATATAAATTAATAAAGCGACCGTGCTAATACCAAGGGACTCAATGGTGCCTCATACCTTCCCTACGATCAATAGAATTTCTTACCCAATCTCTGTTCTCGTAGATAAAAAATAATAGAGTTTTTTTTTCTTCTTAAGTTTAAATTAGAAATTATTAGGTGACTTGGAACACCTAAAAAATTCATTTCCAAATGGCGACTCTAAAAAAAGAAAAATATTTTTTAAAAAAAACTCGTCATATCCTCAACAATTGTAAAATAAAAATGGAAGAGGTGTGACAAGTTCTATCTTATGTTGTTCCTTTTTGAAGAAATATTGCTCGATTTTGAATGATTTATAGATTATGTTGGAAAGAAATTAAGGCTTGTTATGTCATTATCCTTCTAGATATGTTATTTACTGGAATCTCCTCTGAATAGTGCTAAATTATATATATATATATATATATATATATATATATATATA
>NC_028642.1:4302429-4317445 GCF_001406875.1 Solanum pennellii
CTAGTGGGAATGGCCCGTGCTTGAGCACGGGCCCAATATTTTACGGTTTAAAGCACAACATTTTACAGTGGTAAATGCATGAAGATACACAACTACAAGTATCTATAACTATTTTGATGCAAACGTATACTGAACAATTATTTGAATTTTGCATACAAAACTCTGCCATTCTTGAGAGGGATTTGAACCTTACTGTATTGGTAACTAATGATATGCCCCATCTGAGAAGGTTGTTGCAAAACCTTGTTTGGGATGGGGTTTGCATACTTAAACAGGACCAAAAGAGGAGAAAAATCGATCTCATGCTCAAAAAGTAGATTGAGGAAGCTTGGAATTGAGCAACGCCTCTAGATGATACGGAAATGCAATAAGGAATCCATGTGTGTTTGTCTACAAGCGTTGTTATAATAGACATAATACACACAGATCACAAGCATAACCTGTTTTAATAGTGGTAGGGCCTTTCCCTTGGATTCCGAGTCTTTGTAAGCCAATCTTCTGTATTTCAAAAAATTATGGTTTAGTAAGAGGTTGAGCTACCTGAAAAATATATAAATCACTCAAATCGAAAAATTGGAGAATCATGTATTCAAAGCTTCAAACATTACATAATAAAAAAGACAAATGCAGAAAATAAAATTAAAAATCAATAAGGTAAATACAAGTACAAATACTTACCATGTACATATGCAATTTTGTGACTCCTAGATATACAAAGTGTAGGATAACGTTATCATTCTCACTATATTTACCAAGTGATCTCCTTTATCACAAAGAGATAATTTTGAGGTGACAAGCCAGAGTTTAAACAATGCACATTGATGATACATGCAAGAAAAGTGTGTAAAAAATATAATGATCTGAAAATAAAATGACCATTTACGGTGCAATTGATGACATTTTAAAATCTACAATTGTGACTTCATGTAAATTTTCCTTCACAAGGAAAAGTAATCAAATATACATGAATGCACTGGAAATTGATTATATTTTTGAATCTTGCCTAGAATTTCTTCAACTTCTTATTAGCTTCTCTCATCTCTCATCATAGCATCTATAATCAAATTCAACATCCATTGACTCATAATCTTTGCTTGATATATATGTGTCACGACCCAAAACGGGTCGCGAGTGGCACCCACACTTATCCTACTATGTGAGCGNTACCTATCTCAATATATTTAGGATCTAGTATATAATGTGAGAACAAAATATTTCAATGTATAAAGATAGAAGCCACTGGTCACAAACCAGCGGCTACGGACTAATAGCGAGACCCGATTGCATGTGACTATAACACATGCACATATGAAATATGTAAAAACTTATTGCATCCAAATTTCCCCCCTACATCAACACGTGACTTCTGTAATAATCCTTAGGAAATCATTAGATAGTTATTGAATTTATTTCCATATTTAATTTTATATTAGGTTTATAAGTATATATGTTATGTCTTCTTATACCTACATATACTAGCAACAATAAATAATAATTAAGTAATAGGAACTGTTCGAACTCAGAAATCACTAATTTACGAAATCAGTACCTTACCACTAAATACATTACAGAAGTAGCCCATCTCTTTCTCAATTTCAACAATACCATTATAATATTATATTATTGAGGTTCATCCTTTAAATCCTTAAACTAAATGACCCCTAAAAGCATTAGAAAATAAAAGAAAGAGGGAGCAGTATCAATTCGCTCATTGCTAGACAACAACAAAGGTTCTGGTGATCCACATAACATAAGTTAGGATAATTAGAAATTAAATATAAAAATAGTATGGACAAAACAAAAAAAGAAAAGAAAAGAAAAGAAACTCATAAAATGCATTGAAAGGGAAATAGACAGATTAGTCAAACATATATCTATTCAAATATATTCCAACAAAGTTCTGTACATTGCCTGTAGCATGGCATTTATTACGAATGGTAGTGGCAGATCAAAGGATAATTACGAGTACTCACACTTGATCTTTGATGTAGCCGCACGTATTTCTTCCTCGTTTGAAACCCTTATTCCTCCTATAAAATATTTACTCCCTAATTATTATATAAGACTAATAATAAAAATAGTAAAAGTGACCCTTGTTAATTTTAATGTTATTTTCTTTAACCACCAACTAAATAAATTATTAAAATTACCCCACTAGTTTCATAATTATAATTATGAATAGTCCAAAACACTCCTTTAAATCTATCGGAAAGTATTTTCTGACATAAAAAGCTCTAGTACTCAAAACGACCAAAACACTCGTTACAGTTTGTCACGACCCAAAATGAGTCGTGAGTGGCACCCACGCTTACCTCTTTAGGTGGGCGAACCAACACATCTAAACCCAACNCTCCTTTAAATCTATCGGAAAGTATTTTCTGACATAAAAAGTTCTAGTGCTCAAAACGATCAAAAATAATCGTTACAATATGCATAAGCAACAATCAATATAACAGTAAGTTAAAGCCATCGGAGGTGTTCTCCAAATTATGACTTCTACTCTAGTAAATTAAGATATATAAAAAGAATTAATCGTACGATGACATAGAATACAAGGTATTCATGAAGAAATGAGAGGAATATATTGTGCTAACTTAAGAATAAGAAGACCAAAAAGAGTTAAATATAAGTCTAGTGCAGAAAACTTGTCTTATAGCATTTGTGTGTGATCCATACTTCAATACGATGTCATATCCATGTTTAGTCACTTGAAGGTGGCCGACCTCAAAATTAATTAGTTGTGCACAAATTTCATGATGATGTATACATTAGACATGTATAAATAATCACAAACACAGTTACATAATGTTTAGGCATTATAATGCATCTTCCTCACGAGTTGATTCTTTCTCAGTACTGACTAGCTTAAATCTCCTCTAAATAGCCCTAAATTAAAGATACTAACAAATTTCAATGTTTCGATTATTTTAATATATTGTATTTTCACTTGAAATATCAATTTAAATTTGCGTTAGATCAAATTTTAAATTTTGAGATTCAAAAAGTTTTAATGAATGATTTCAATGGACATCTAATTCAAGTCTCCACTAAACAATCCAAAATTTATTCATTGTTAGGTACTTTAAATATTTATATTCTCTAGATATATTATTCACTCAAAATAATGTATAGTTGTGACAATGTCAAATTTTATTTATTCAAAATTACCCAATTGCCCGAAGAAGATCTGAGTAGACATACATAGACATAATCAATAAATGATCAAATGGTCATTCTATTGTTTTAGTTTCTTGATTACTTTTATCGAAAATGTTGTCAAACAAAGCGATTTTAATAACTATCATAAATGACTTCTAGTAGATGATTAACGAAACAATGAGTTTAGAATTTTCCTTGTCACTTTAAATTATATCATTATCATAATAATTTAAGACATAATCGGAGATTTTAAAAAGAAAATTAATTAAACTTCAAAAAAGGAAAAATAGTAATTTTGGTCAATGTAATATTTAGCTTCCATATTCCTGACACAACTTTGGAAAGTAAATAAAACTTTATACATTATAAAAGACTAAGCTAGTCTCAATTATTGATATCATTCATTCATAACTCTTTCTATTTTTTTGTCATGTCTTTAGAAAAACTCATTATTTTTAAGACTAGCGATGGTGAGGAATTCAAACTCAATAAGGATAATAAGGTTGTAACTGTGAGGTCAGAAGTCATCAAGAACATGATACAAAACGTGGATTGTACTTCTAATGTCATCTCCTTGTCAAATGTTGATGGAAAAACATTGAACAAAGTGGTTCAATATTGGAAGAAATATTCGGAAGAAGGTGTTACGGAAAATCAGTTAAAGAGTTTTGATAAGGATTTCTTGAAGATGAGCCAATCAAAATAGTTGGTATTCTCTTGACAACTAATTTTTTCGATGATAAGTAGTTGAAGGAGGTAATAATCCAATAATTTGCTGATAGGATCAAAGGGAAACCAATAGAGGAGATACATGAAGTATTTGATATCATGAATGATCATACTCCAAAGGAGGAGATCCGCAGAGAAATGCTTAGGCTTTTGATTGATTTAATAACATTTATTTATATCCTATTTTTATTTTAATTTTATTTTTGTTAGATCTATCTTCTGTTGTTCCTTTTTGAAGAAATATTGCTCGATTTTGAATGATTTATAAATTTTGTTGGAAAGAAATTAAAGCTTGTTATATTATTATCCTTTTAGATACGTTATTTAGTCAAATCTCTTATAAATGATGGTGAATCTAGATCTAGTTCTTTTTCTTAATGGTTAGTGTAGCAACTTCAAATGTATTGTTGAATGACAAACAATTGTAAAAATTGTCTTAATTTTACCTTCCATGATATTTTGGAGTCATTGATACCCTCATCGTAAGAAAATCGTATCGTATTTCCCGCTGATGCTAACAAGCTCTTGTGTGGAATGAAAAGTTATGAACCCTGCCAAAATCTTGAGATTGTGGGTTTCAGGTTTCACGTGTCAAAATATTTCCAGTGAAGGTCCAAAGATACACATCTACTTTTGATAATGTTATTGACTCATGGTATATATACAAAAGGAGATGGCGAGCTTTTTTTTTTTTTTTGATTTAAAGGCTGAAGTTATTAAAATTCCCTAGAATTTGGTGTGGTTCATTACTTTCGTCCTTAAACTATGTTTACTATTAAAAACATCTTATGTTTGAAATGTTTTATTTATCTTTAGTTGTTTGTTGTTTCTACTTGACGCTCCTGTTACTTATATTCTGGGATACATATTGGTTTACCTACTAATGGGGTACGCTATGTGTCATCATGACTCGAAGTTTCAGATCATGACAATCGATGTCCACCATGTTTTGGGATGGATCTTTTGTATCTTTTGTCCTCGTTCGATGCATATATATATTGTTGGTTTATGTGATGTTGCCTTGTTTCTTGTTTTTGTTGGTGCTTCTACTTTCTAGGATGGTTACCTCCGTTCTAAACTTAAGGTTGGCTTACAAATTAGTGGAATTTAGTAGATGTCATCATGACTTGATGTACATCCACTTTTTTGGGGCTTGACAAAAAATTAATATTCCTTAAATGAAGAATAGAATAACTATTCTAGAAAACTCATAAATATATGATTATAAATGGTTTAATATTAAAAGCATATATTGTTTGTATGACTTATAACGGTAAAAGTATTGAAATATTATCCAACTTACTAGACATTGTATAAGAGTTTAAAATGGTAATATCATTACTTTGAAATATGTAGTATCATTATAAGCTTAACATCACACATGATTAATTATATGATGGAGTGATCAATAATTGATGAGTTAAAAAATAATATTTAAAATAATTGAAGGTTTAATTTGTTTAGTCAAATCACACAAGAACTAAATTAAAAATTCATTGATAATTAATAATAAAAATACGCGCTTGACTTCACACAACCATTAAATTTGAGATATCCCCTAACAATACCAAAAACTTTAGTGTACCAACTATATGTAACTTGTAATATATTAGATGTCGATGTATTTGAAAATTTTGGCCAATATTATTCTGAACACCCCCCCCCCTCCCCCCTTTTTTTTAATTCAATTAGCTCAATTTTGAAATATTCTTTTCCAAAATATAATAATTTTTTTTTAATGAAATGACTTCTTTGAATTACTTTTGTTCTTTAAGTAGGGGTGGAAATTCAATAATTCGGTTCAATTTCATTTCTTTTTATTATTTTTTTTTGATTTTCAGTTCTTGTATAACATTTACCAAACATAGAACCGAAATAATCAGGTTCAGTTCGTTTTTTATTATTTCATTTCAATTTTTATAATTTTGTTCAATTTTTGTAGTTCGTTTTTTTAAGGGCCTGTTTAGTGGGCTTTTTAAATTTTAAAAATTTATAATTTTTTTGTTTGATTTTCAGCTTAATGGGCTAAAAATAATTAATATCAAAGAAGATACCATAATTACCTTAGGCATTAACACCAAAGAAGCTCACATTTATATAGTAAATTAAATTAACAACAAAGAAGGTCCCATCAAAAGTCAAAACGAAGTGTCATACTACCAATCTGCCATTAGGCATTAACACCTCAAATTTTTAATTCACAGTGCCACTAAAACACACAAATTTTTAATTAACAATGTCACTAAAACAAAAGTGTATTGTAGTTAATGTCTTCACAAATACACTGATCATTTGATCATTCTAGTTCACAACAACATAATAACAATCTAACAAGTAACAATAATGTTTTCCATGAGACCACTTTCATGTTTCAACTTTCTAGTGCCAGCAATAACAAACAATAATGAGCAACAAACAATATAGCTTCTTGACTTTTTCCATGAGATCACTTTTAAATGTCAACAATAACAAACAACAATAATGAGCTTTCTTGACTTTCTTCCATGAGATCACTTTCAACTTTGAAGTATCAAGTGCCAACAAATATACTAACTAAACTTAGTACTTTACGTCTTTCTTCATTGTCTTGACTTTTGAAACTTTTAAGATAAAATCAAATCCTAGAATACTACTTTTAAGATTAAAAAATGATATGATTAAATAAATGACGTATTAAACTCACTGCTTGCAAGTCAATCATACATCAACAATGAAAGAGTTTCTTTCGCTATTTTTCATCTCTATAAATAAGAAAAACAAATATGTCATACAAGATACAACACAATAAGCATTTTATTTTTTCCATAAACAAATAAAAAATAAAAAGTCTTACTAAGTTCCATTTTCTCAAGATACTCCAAACTTTCTTCAACACAAATAGGCTCAGTTTCTTGTCTAAGTCAATCTTGGACACAAATAAGGCATTGCACACATTTGGGAGTCAATGAACTTCTAAAGGGATCAAGAATACGATCATTGATGCTAAAAACACATTCCAATGTCACACTCGACATAGAAATAGCCAATACATCTCGAGCCAACTATGAAAGTATAGGAAATCTAGGAGAATAACTTTCCACCAAATCAAAATATCAAAATCCTCTTTAAGACATCTATCCAGCTCAGATTTAACAACTAAACTTTTAGTTGCTTTTGTTTCTTTATGTACAACTTAGTTCTCAAAGAATTCTGGGACACATTGAGAAAGACCACAAGTAGAAGAATCAGATAAGTCGGATGAAGATGGTTGATTTTTTGAACCTTTTTCATACTTACTTACATATATCGCAAACAAATCCTTCAAGTAAGCCTCTACTTTCTTATTCACTATCTTTCCCTTTTCTTCCCCAAGTAATTATTCAAGAGAAAAACTAACATACACAAATTTATTGTGAGGATCCAAAACATAAGCAATAAAAAGCATTTTGTTCATTTTTTCAGGAGTGCCCCAATATTTATTGAACTTTTCTTTTACTCCTGAACCTATTTTATTAAAATCAAGATCATCACTTTCCATAAATACTTTCAAATAAGCATCAAGTTCACATATATCATCAAAATGAACATTAAGTAACATACCGTGAACCTGAAACTTTCAATCTGAGCTCATAAAATTTTTCAAGAAACTTTAATTTGAGTTCATATATTTCTCGACTCATATATCATGACTTATTTCAATCAGTAGAATAGTCTGAACCTTTAATTAAAAAAATTATCATCAATCTATAAATTTCATACTTATTTTCTATGAATTGGATCTAAAGAATATTTAAAAATCATTTGAATTTGATCCAAAAGTATTTTCTAAGAATATACTAATATTATTTTCACAGAGAAAGTTTTCAACTAAATATTATCGTGCAATAAGTTAATTATTTGCACTTTCTAACTCTAAAAATAATTATGTAAAATAAATTTTGATAATATAAAACTTTTAATGAAAAATATAATATTTTTCTTGGAATCAGATTATGATAATTAATTAATTTTTATTTTAACAAAAATGTCTCAATAAACTTAATTATTCTTGATAGTCACTAGTAAAAATTCATGATAGACATCTATAAAATCCACATACCTTTTAATATTTTACGTATTCTACTCCCAAAGAGAGTGATTTTTATATTTGGATATCAAATATGAATAAAAAGAGGTTTAGTAATAGTAGGAACAATAGGGAAAATGTAAGAATCTCCCTTCTAGAAAAAAGAGCAACAAATTTATTTAAGAAAATGGAAGAGTTTTATATTTATGTGATACAGATATTGCTATGATTAATTTTAGCCCAGGAGAAATCCAACCTATTATTTGGAAACCTACGGATCTTGTGGAGGAGATATTAGTGAGGTATACAAAGTTTACTGAGGAAGAAATGATTAGAAAGTCAATAATACATGAAAAGTATCTTCTAAAGAAAGTGAATGAGAAAGAAGAATAATAGAAAAAATAAATAAGGAGAAGGAAATGGAAATCCTCTTCAATCAACTTGTGAAGGGAAAGAATATCGCTGAACTTGCTGCTATAGAAATCCAAGGTTTATTAAAGTTATCTAATACTAAGATAGCTAAAATTTATAACATAAATGAAAAGATCAATGAACAACAACAATCTTCTCAACGTCAAAATTTCCCCTCAAACTTCAAGTTTCCAAACGAAAATGCTACCCCATTACCAAATTCAATAGATGATTAGATCAATGACATGTGGTTTTCTGAGTCTATGTCCAATAAACACAATTACTTTGACTTAGGGGATAAAAACAATATTGATTCTGTCCCAATTCAAGGTGATGACATCAGTGTTGGAGATAATGGACATTCCAAGACCTTGATTGATAGTGTAATGCTTGTGTTGTTCTATCATTATATTTTCTGTTGTTCTTTAATAGTTTGTATTGATTTATTTCATTTTCAAATTCATTTTTTGATTTTTTTATTTTTAGTTATTTATGAAGTAATATTCTGTTGGAAAAGTGAACATATTCGTTTAGCAATTTATTTATATTTGATACATATCGTATTCTATGTGCATGCTCAAGTATTAAAATTCTCACCCACATTTAATTGTCTATGGATTACCATTTTTAAAAAACTTAAGTATTTATAAACTATCCAAAACAATTAGTCCGATCTAAAATATCACAATTTTCCGCTATAACTCTTTCTCTTTTTTCGCTCCTATATATGTTCTTCTTCTTATTTAATCATTTTTAAATCTCACCCATTTTCTCTTCTCTAAACTTTATCTATTCTTATTTTTCATTCCCTTCATATCATCTATCATTTCATATCTTTGAAATGATTTTGGACTTTAAGTTATTGCTAGGGGGTGTTAAATCTGAATTGTTACAACAAAATTTTATTAAAGATGATGGAATTCTAGTAGAGATAATTAATTTAAGTTGTTTGTATGAGTTTTAATGATTACTCATGACTTTTTTATGTGGGTGGATTTGATGGGATAGATAGTGTTCCACAGAAATTACAAAGTTGTTCGTCTTCTTGATGATTATTCTAGTCTTTAAGCAATTGTTAGTACTTGTTGAATTTTATAATTTCAATTGTGGAAAATATATTTTCACTAGTGTTTAATTCATAATAATGAATAGTTCATATATTATTAGTGCATCTTTAATGTATAATATACACACATACATAATAAATATATATACATACATACATACATACATAATATATATATATATATACACATACATACATACACACACACATACATAATACATATATATACATACATACACACATACATAATACATATATATACATACATACATACATAACATATATATATATATATGTATGTATGTATGTATATATATATGTATGTATGTATGTATGTAATGTATGTATGTATACACGTACTTATAATATATTGTATACATAGAATATATATTTGAATATAATTTGGACATAAGTTCTGAATTCATTGTATAATCAATGTATTCGTAATTCACTCTTTTTCAAATTATTTTTGATTTTTTAGTTGTTGGTAGATATGCATAGGTTATATTCGAGGATGTTTATATGATAGAGGACTAATCGTGGTAAAAAAAAGAAGGATTGACAATAACGAGAGCTACAAAGACAAGGGTGCTCTCACTGAATTTTTTTAAAGTTTGATTATTTTTTAATATTGAAATTTGACAGATATAGTGGAAAAGAGGTCTAGATTATTATTTGGGAGGGGCCAGATATTATCTTTAGGATAATGTTGCTTTATAACTATACTATTATAACACAGTTGTGTTAACCACAAAAAACAAGGTAAAGTTTGATGATGTGGATCAACGAAGAAGCTCATCCCAATAAGTCCAATTGATAGCATTAATACTCAAATATTCCTTGCCAAGCATGAGTATTGAGAATAGAAATTGCAAATGGAAGGTGGAAAAAGAATAGAGTGAGTAATGGAAACACTTGACTCATCCATATGATCATAACAGAGTAAGTTAGGGAAACATATGTACTCATCAGTATTATCGATCTATTCAAAACTAAAATGGTGTCACAACCGAAAATAAATCCACACAATGCAATCCAAACCAAAAATACTAATGATAAGTAAAATAACCTAAAGCATGACTACACAGTAGAAAAATAGACAAGGAGTAGGGCCCATAGAATAGATATGTACATAGCGATGCAAAATATATTGAAAGGGCCCAAAAGTGATAAAGAGAGATGAAACTGTACATAAGAACCAAACTGGGTATTATTCTCTTACTATACTCTAAGATGCTTATGACTTTGTCAAGTCGTGTGATCATTGTCAAAGAGAAGGAGGCATTTCAAGAAAGTAAGAACTCTCATTGATTCCTATTCCGGTGATTGAATTGTTTGATGTTCGGGGCCTTGACTTCATGGTTCTATTTGTGATATCAAATGGGATGAAGTACACACTTGTAGTGGTTAACTATGTATCTAAATGGGTGGAAGTTGTTGCACCTTAAAACAATGAAGGAAAGAGTGTTACCCTGAAAATAGAATATATTCTCCAAATTTGGTACACCAAGGGTAATTATCAGGGATGGAGGTTCTCATATTGTAATAAATTATTCAAGGTGTTGATTCAAAATTATGGTGTTCGTCACAACATAGCAACTTTGTTATCGTCAACAACCTATTGGGCAAGTCGAAGTGTCAAATAGATAAATTAAGAAAATCCTTAGACTGTGAATGCGAACAAAATTCATTGGTCAAGAAAGATTTATGGTGCTCTATGAGCTTATAGCACTACATTCAAGACTCTCATAAGTATGTCTCTGTACCAACTTGTGATTGAGAAGTCTTGTCGCTTGCCTATAGAGTTAGAGAATAAAGAGATGTGGGCACTCAAAAAGTTGAATCCAGATTGGGATGCCGCATCAAGTCAAATATTGAATGGGTTGAATGAGCGTGATGAGATTCTCGTATAGCATATGAAAGTCAAAACTTGTATAAGGAAACGAGGAAGAAGTACCATGATCAAAAGATCAAAAACCGTGGATTTTTTCTTGGTGATTTGGTGCTTCTATTCAATTCAAGATTGCGCTTGTTTCCTCGCAAGCTCAAGTCTAACTGGACGGAGCTATTCAGAATTTATAAATGTTCTCACATGGAGCGGTTGAACCCTAGAATAATTGAGGAATAAACAAGTAAAAGGTAAATAGTCAACGAATCAAAATCTACTTAGGTAAACCAAAGGAGGTAAAAGAGGTAATAGAAAGGCCCATCTAACCATAGATTTCCAAAATAATATTTGGAGAAAATTTGACAAATAGTGTTTGTCCATACAATTTGTTATTACTTGACAAATATTTTTTTCCAAATATCCTAAATTCCCAAATACTACTTTTTCTAGTATTTGGGTCAAATCTCATTATCTAGGATCTTTCAAAAATTAAAAAATTACACCAAATTTTATATTTTACAAAAACACCCTCTACTGTAGTTGTTTGCGTTGTATTACATAAATTTTTTATGTGAACAATAAGGTAGTAATGAGATATTCAGTGAATATGAAAGTGATGATATGCTTGTTGATGAAACTGATGAGCAATCGGCTCTGGTTAACAAAGTACGTGCTTTGTCTACTTCAAGATGTATGGAATGATGATTGTTTCACTCACTCTAAACTACCACGTTACTCTAGTGTCATGGGCACTACCTGTTATTATTGCAATAAAGATCCAATTTATTTGTAATACAAACTTATGGTTAGTTTTGATAGTTTTTAAAACTTATGAATATAAGTCATAGTTTTTTTTTAAAAAGTGAAATATATTTCCCAAATACTATGGCCAAACACATGGTCAAATTTCACCCAAATTTTCACTCAAATAATATTTGCCAAGAATATTTAAAAATACATGGTCAAACGCTAGCGAAGAATATGATCTTGATAAAGTCTGAGTATTCAAGGAATCCGAGTCGTGACGTGACATCAAGTCAAGAACTACTTGGGAGGCAACCTAAGATGTAATCAACTACTTTATCAGTATTTTAGTGATTTTTATGTCAAAAAGTTTTCTAGTGATTTTTATGTTTTTAAGTTCAATTTTTGGTTAAATTATGTTACCCTAGGGGTTGTATCCAAAAAGAGTCAAGAAAATGTAAAAGAAAGTCCTAATATTTGCTTAATGTGCGGGAAAGAAAGAAAAAATTGGAAAATTTTAAAGTGTAGAAGGTCTACGGTTTGGACCTACGGTCGTAGGGTAACTTACAGACTGATCCGTAGAATCTTGGTGGAAGGTAAGTCTTTCAGGATTGGTTCTACAGTTTCCGTCTATGAGTCGACGTTCATTCAACGAACCAAAATAACATCCGTAGAATTTAATGTCCAAATACAACTGCAACTTTAAGTCTACGGATGCACAGTACGAAGCATACAAACTTTGACAGTCCGTAGTCTGCACTCATAGAACCAATTATGTTTTCTAAATTTTGCTAAGTTTTGAGAAGAACGATGTAAGCCGTCTACGGCTCGTTGGAATAACTATGATCGTAGACGGGGTTTTGTAGAACCTGTCTGTTTAATTTTATTGACCCGACTCGAGACATATTCTTAATAAAACTCCGTAAATTCAGAAATAATCCCCCATTTCCTCCATTCCAACTGTTACAAATTGTTGCACCCCTCCATTTTCTCACCCTTTCACATCCAAATCACATCCCTTATGATTCCTACTCTCATTATTCAATCCCTTCCTCCCATATTCTCCATTTCATTTTTTTTCTTCCATTTCTCACAAATTTCCATTCCTCCAAAAGCAAGTATCGAATTAGTTGTCTCATTTTAGGCATCTAGGGAATAAAGAGCTCCACCAAATTCTAGGATTGCTATTGAATTATTTTGTTAACGACTTTTTATTGATGTTTGAAAAAAGGGTTTGAAATATATCCGATCTTTAATCGAAATTGATGTAACAATCTAAAACTTTGGACAAGACTTATTATCCCCTGAACTATTTAATAGTGTATTTTAAAGATATATAAGTGACCACATGTACATCATAAATATTGAATCATTATAAATAGTAACTTGTACAGTGGACACTCATATACCTTCAAAATACACTATTAAATAGTGCAGAGTGTAATGGACCTGCCCAACATTTGGAATTGTTAAAGTAATTTCAGATATATCACAATAGTTGTCGTCAAATATCATGATATCTTGAATACTGTATTTCTTAAGATGTGTACGTGCCCACTTGGATATCATAAATATTGTATCATTATAAATAGTAACTGCCACGCTCCGAGTCTACACCCTAGACGTGGCCAACACCTAATGACCATTTCTGGCCTTGAGCATACCTTTGGCCTGACTTACTTAACTCACCGGAAGAGTTAACCTAAAATATGATCTCAAGAAATAACTTTAAAGAAAGTAATTAGCCAAAGTGGAAACCCGAGTCTTAGTAAAATACATGTGAAAGGAAAAACTAAGAAAACTAATGTAATATGTCTATGAAGCCTCTAATATAAAGATGGATGTCGGGACAGACCCCACAACATCCTAATGAACTAAACTAGAAAGTAATAAAATATGTCCGCCAGAATGCAAGGAGACTCACTACTGACTATGGAGCTCAAAATGGATCAACGAAGCGCTGCGTGCTGATCCTGGTTAACTGTGTCTGCGTCATAAGACGATGCAGGCCAACTAACATCAGTACATTACATGTACGACTATGTGAATTGGAATGCTAAACCATAACTTAAGCTTGATAAGAATAAGATGAACTTACATATCTCTGCTCAACTCAAGAATTACTCCACTCAAGATATACTCCACTCATAGTATGTATATAAAGCAATTTACAATACATGCGATATATATAAAACTTGTAACTCAAGAAAACAACTTATATAGTTAAAGAAATGCAATAACAAACTCAACTTTACTTATATATGAAAGTAATATAGTTTCTGTGGAAGTTTCTCTAACCGACAACCACCACTATGAGCCTAAGTGGTGATACAGCGTCTCGTCCACACTGCCAGAACTGTTCTATACTTTACCGTCGCATAGAAAATCCTCAACCTAGTGAATCCACTGGCTAAAATTACGTGATCATATAAAAAGTATGACTTGTTAATACCCATGATGGCTACGTGGTTTACATGGAGACTTGAGTTAATATGAACTCTCATCCCCATATCGTTGCTCAATACTACTCCCAAAACATAATGTAGCTCATTGCTTTTAAAATAATCTCTTTACTCTGGGTTGAGATAATTTGCTCAGCCCTTTTTAGCTTTAAAAAAGCCCTCTAGAAATCAATGTTCCCTTTTCTTGTTCAAAACTTTGTTGGGAAATCTTAGTTTTCTCTTAACTTAAATGTGAAAAATTTTATAAACTTTCTAGGGAATACTTAGTTCTCTTATATCTTTTGAAAATGAACTCAAATCTTTTGTCACATCCGGGGATCACCCCCTAGAAGCAACATGGCGTACTTGACATCTCGGAGGTCTTGTACAAGCCCATGGTTATCATTCATCGCATTGCCATAGTAATTTAGAGGAAAATTTATAACTTTTCATAGCACATCATATGATAGAAACTTTACTTCTTATTTATATATATATATATATATATATATATATATATATATATTCACTTT
>NC_028642.1:4317582-4326592 GCF_001406875.1 Solanum pennellii
ATAAACATTAGTCGTAATACATATTTAGACCCTTAGTCTCTTTGATATGTTAGACTCAACAACCTTAGAATACATTAGGGACACGACCCTTAAACATAAACATAAGTACAATATTTATGACTTTACATTAAACCATAACATAGGAAATCCTTGGACTTAAGGATTCCTTTCCTTGAGCTCGGGAATCACATATCAAGCTCCTCAATCATATAGACATCCCTTTAAGCATCCATAACCCTACACTTTATGTAAAAAGTAGAAAAAAATGGGATTAGTACAAGAATGCACTAAGTATGGCAACCATGCAAAAAATGCATTTAAAAGGGACAATTTCTTGAAATCATACTTCATGACTTTTTGAGTAAATCTTTATAAAACCTTCATACCATATCATTTATATCATTCACATACTTCATATTAACATATTCAAAGGCCAAACATCACATAAGATCACATATAAAATTTATTGCATTCTTAAGGTACATTACAGTAAGCCCTTTTTCACTTAACAGTGAACCACCTTCTCTTTTGTTCATTAACTTCCCAAGTAACCCTTTAGTGATACTTAATGCAATGCATCACTTTAAGGCCACAAGGAAACATACATATCATCTACACAAGACAACACACACCATCATAGAAATATAGTACAACATAGAGATAGTTAAGTCAAGACTATAAGGACAATACAGTGAACTCCTAGTCATTATGCACATATACTTATTTTACTTCACATAGAACCTTATAAGACCTAACTCATGCCCCCTATCTAAGTCTACTAGTGCAATGTACATGTAAGGCCCCATAACCTTACTCATACTTAGTAAATGTATCATGAGACCACAAGCCTTTACATCCAAGTCATATATCAACATAGTAAGAGGATACCACTTCATTTATGTCAAGCAAGACCTTCATCATATAGTCAACAAGATCAGCATTATGCATAAAGACTCAAATCATGCACATCTTCATAACAAGTAGACAAATACTACAATGTCATGCATAAGGACACATACATAGTGACATGCATTAGAACACCTTCCTAGAACTTCTTAAGGAGCTACTAATGCAATGTCTAGATGGGTTATTTACTTTCACCTATCCTAAGTAACCTCCCTTAAGTCATTCTAGTTAGGGTTCTAGTCATTTACTTCCATTG
This sequence comes from Solanum pennellii, assembly GCF_001406875.1. NCBI lineage: Eukaryota > Viridiplantae > Streptophyta > Magnoliopsida > Solanales > Solanaceae > Solanum > Solanum pennellii. The sequence goes on from NC_028642.1 coordinate 4,318,745, forward strand.
TCCATTTTACTTTAGGGAAATATAGCCTTAACCGACATAGACCTTGTGATGCTAAACATGGAATCCGGTGTCATAAAACCCCACACCGAAAAAGGGTGGTCTACCAGCAAAAGTAGAACCAAACATGACATAGCTTTTTAGGTATATCCACTAGCTAGTATCCTATGGTGGCAACATAGTTATGGAACTTTAGGGTACATGTGAAAACCCTCTTTATGCCAAGATTAGGCATTGCAGTTATTCACTTATGGAAACATCACTCTAACACCCTTTTGGGTCATGAGGCTATCCACCACATAAGGTTTATGGTGACCTACCTTCCTACCATATGAAGGGACACACACTCATATTCAAGTCTACTCGGTGCTAAGATAAGTTTCCTTTATTAAAAAAACCTTCATTAACATTACTTTATAAAATGCAGGATTAGGAGAGTCATCCCTTCATATGCTTAGCTCATAAGTCATAGATGAAAGTTCATCAATCTAAATCATGTGAGAAGATCCTTTCACATGGACATAACATATCCATTAAAACTATCTAATTTAGGATACACTTGAGAACATCTTTCAAGGCTCCTCTATTGACTAGATCATCATTCATGTGTGTGTGTGTATATACATGTATGTGAGCAAACTTTTCACATAACACGTGAAGTCACACATGTTCATACATACACATTCATACATGTAGAAACCAAAACTAGAACTATCCTATCAAGGTACACATGTGCAATGCATAGGCAAAGTCCCATACCCTTGCCCATACTAGTTCACCTATCAAGTAATTCTAGATAAGTTAACACATATCATACTTTGACAAACATCATCTTAACATGCATAGTAGTAGACACTAGTGAATATGAGAACTACCTTTCATTTAGACACCATGACCTATACTACTTGTAACATGCATGTAACATGAGTGTGTGTGTACATTGTTCAACATGATCACATAATGTTTATCAACAACACATTGAGGCGGCCACCCTCTTAGACCATAATACTCTTTCAAACATAGACCACACAACACACAGTAGCAAGGAGACAAGTCAACTTCATATTACACTTAAGACTCCTAACTTGTGCTATTCATGCATTCACGTAGGGGTACATAGGTAAGGGATTATTAACCATTTTAACTCATCAATGGAAGCACCTATACTTTACCTTAACATGGATATACACATGCTTATACATTAGCCATACAACCTAGATCACAACTAGAATAGGAAAGTAGGCATAAACTTCACATAGTGTAATCATCATAACCACATATTCATATATTCATCATTTTTTCTTCAAGTCCATGGTCAACACATATATATGATAATAAAGTAAACACCGCCACCATAAGTGGACCACACCACACAATGCTATTCATACTTAAATCTTCATACATTGATCCTCATGGATCGTTCATCATCAATTCATAATCAATTAACGTAAATAACAATATATATAAGCAATTCAACGTAAGAGAATCACAATTCAATTGGTAACAAGTCAAGATCACAAAGCCCATGCAAGGACTAAATCGATTTTTGGAAAGGACATGGGTTCATTATGCAATTGGAGTAAAATCACGTTCAAACTATTACATTAACATCAATTTATCATGATTTAATCATTAAACACGTTTTGAGAAGGAACCCATGGCTAGATTGAAAGATTAAAAGATTGATCATAAAATCTTCTTTAAAACGTTGAGAAGAACTCTCCAAGTGAAAGGTTAGTTAGATATGAAGGATCACCATACCTTTATCTACATGAATACCTCTAAAACTTGATTATTCATCCATGGAAATCCAAGCTTTAAGCTATTCTTGAGTTTCACCAACCATGGCGGTGAGAATATTTTTGGAGGGAAAATTCAATTCGTGGGGGAGGATTTGGAATGGGTTCTTCACGTGTTAGATGACTTTTATACACCCAAAAGTAGATAAATAAACCTATTAGAGTCAGGTTAGGACGTGGGGTGAATCTCCCATTCACCCCTTAAATAAAATAGATGCAATGCTGCAACTACAGGCCACCATTGACGGACCCAATCGACTGGCCGTTGGTCAGTCTACTGGCCATCCTTTGGCTTCCGTCGATTGGTCCTTAGACAAATTTTGGTTTGAGACCTGATCTAGCTAAGTTTCCATCGACCATAACTCACCAAAGGTCCATCGTTTGGTCCGTCGATTGACACTGCCAAGGTAGTGTCTCGACGAGCCTTGGGTCCTTCTTGTGGGGTCTTTTGCAGGGCCCTTTAGAAGTCGTACCCCGACATTTCCAACGTAAATACAACCCTTAACAAGTTATAGAACTTACACATGAGTTTCACCCAAAACCAATACTCACAACTTGCCAAACACGCTAGGCCCCATCAAGACACACGTTGAACGTCTTATGGGCTATCTTTCGATCGCCTTGGACGTTCTTGGTAGTTTGACCTCGAAACTTATCGAAACTCCGCATAACATCTTTAAACATTATTATAAATCATTTTAAAACTAAATCATCTCATTACATACAATATATAAACACACATGGACACATGAGGCACATAGGGCCACTAGTCGTCGAAAGTTTTGGTCGTCCCTTGTCGTCCGACTTCCAAATCACCTCAAACTTTACACACTGCCTATAAACCATATTATAAGTCATTTTAGGACCTTATAACCTTAGGAAAAACATGTTAGGCTCTTGACACCTTAAATCATTTTGGGGTCTTACATCTTTACTCTTTACTTGACTTGAAACCTATGATCTTAATCACCTCTTTAAGGAATACTTAGTTTTCTTATATATTTTGAAGGAAGTACTTTAACTTTTACTCTTCCTTTAACATGGATATTGAGCCTTAAAACGAAGTTAAAACGTTTAAATAAGACTCTTGGAAGCTTTAAGAAACTTTACTTTAACTTACTTCATAGTTTTATATTTGATTTCTTAACTTACTTAACTTTGATCCAAACTTTTCTTGAATTGAATTATGGATTCAAGATTCATGATTCATGTTTATGGATAACTCATGATGTTTATATGTACTTGAGAGTTCTTTACTAGGGATTGTAGGTACATCACTTAGGAACTAGTACGAAGAGATAGGGAAAGAATAGGATCTTCAAGTGGCCCTAGTGCTCTTAAAGGCACGCGATTTCTGACTTTTATTCTTCGTTTTTCATCTCTAAACCTTCTAATTTTCCATGAATCTCACCCCAATCACTTGGGATCACTAATAACTTCTATACCCAATAGATTAGACTCGAAATACAACCCGGAAACACGAATCAGATCAACTAGAACATGCTACAACTCAATCAATCAAGAAGTCGATAATTGTTCATCAAAGTATCAATGTTCATCATTCAAACTACTCTAACTTGTTGAATTGAATCAAATTGGTGTGTCGGTGGAAGAACCCATCACAGAAAGATCTCACACACCTTAAAAGGGATCACCCCAACGAATTCCACTTAACGATCTTGGCGTTCTTGAAGAATTCTTGATCTTGCTCTTCTCTTATCTTTTCTCCCAAGCCCTCAGCGTTCTCAACTTTGCTAAAACTGAATTGGGACCTGGTATTACCCCTAATAATTCCTTAAAATGAATTAAGAAATACTAGGACAAGGCTACTTTGCCCTTACTAAAATTCGGAATGGAGTTTCCTCAGTCCATCAGCTCAACGACATCAAAAATGCGCAAACTCAGCGTCGTTGGAAAGATCTTCCCAAGGGCTTTTCAACCATATAAAAAAACTCACCCTAACTCCTCCCGAGTTGGGAGTTATGACCGTTTTAAAATGACCAAAACTCACTTCTTAAAAATAAGAAATTTTCCAGATTTGCTTATTTATTTCCAAAAATGATTATTCTTGTTATCTTAGCTTATTCTTAGTTATTTCAAGTTACGAGATGTTACATTAACTTATCCAACTAGGCACTTATATATCTTTAAACTATAGTATTAAATAGTACAGGAATAATGGTCATGTCCAAAGTTTGTAATTGTTACAATAATTTCGATTAAAGTTCCGAATATATTTCACACCTTTTTTAATGATTTTTTATAAAAAAAACACTATTGAATTGTCTATTAGCTTTTAATTGTTTAATATTGTATTATTTTATAAACTGATAACCCAGTAACACTATAATAAATATAAGTGAATTTAATTTTTCCTGGTAAATGAATTTTTAATATTGAGCTAAGAGAGTAACGGCTAAATGGTCGAAAAATAGAAGTATAAAAACAGGCGGAATTCGATATTTTGGAATTCTAATAACATATTTGGGAAACTGCTCATTGCCTTTGATTTCTTGGTGTTTAATCGATTTTGAGTTTTGCTTTGATTTCTCTTTCGCATAAATTTTCAACTATTTCAAGTTTTACAAGCTCCCTTATGGCCTACGACAACACCGGTGAGTTTTTGATCTTCTTTTCTTCTTTCCATTTTCATGTCTCAGTTAGGGTTTTACAGAATTATGTCTGCACTGTTCTGTTCTGTTCTTCTCCTGAATTTTTTTGATTAATTTTGAAGGAACTTTGTGTGGTGTTCATCTGTTTGCAATGGAAAAGTAGTTGCTTCTTGAATTATTATTTGCTTCTTTAAGATTCATTTCTACTTGTTATTCTGCATCAAGATTTTTTGTTTTAGGCAGAATTACAAAGAAAAGAAAACAAATCTTGAGTTAGAGTTAAGAGTCTTAAAGACTATGCATCTCGGGTTTCTAATTCTTAGTTTGGAACCTGTTGTAGCGGTGCACCTGCACCTGCTGCAGTTTAAAATATTAGTTTCAGAGGTCTTTCGTTTGACAGAAACTGGTCATTGTTGTTCTACGCACAACGAGGTTTGTGAGTTTTCTTTTGTCCATACATATGGTATTATATTTATTGTTACTGTATGTATTTTAGTCTGTAAACCTGCCAACTATTGCAGGAACCGATGAGGATCTTCCTCAGTCACATTGGAGTAGGATGCCAAGAGGTGGTGTCTTTGGTACTGGAGATGACAGAGCTGCTATGATGTATGATGAAACTGACATGGAGGTGGAAATTCACCGACTTGAGCAAGAAGCATACAGTTCAGTTTTAAGAGCCTTTAAAGCCCAGGCTGATACCATTACTTGGGTACTTTTTTTTAGAATATGTTTCTGAATCTGATAGTTGATTTTGTTTGATCAGGCTTACATGGTTCTTATGAATGTGTTTTCTTCAGGAGAAGGAAAGTCTCATATCTGAATTAAGAAAAGAGCTAAGATTGTCCAGTGATCACCATCGAGAATTTCTTGGTAGAGTCAATGAGGATGATGTTGTCCGAAGAATAAGGTTTGCTTTGTAGCCAACTCTTGTACCTCTTCGATTTTTCTGTGGTATGTTCTGCAGTCAAGAGTAACTCTGACTACTGTCTTAGGGAGTGGAGGATATCTTGTATGCGTGGTACTGGTCAAGCTGTTCATGATCAAATACCCAGTTCTTTTGTACGTGCGAATCAAATCATAGCACCATATTTACCTTCTCGCTCCTTTTCTGGACCATCTCCTAGTTTTCGTCCACCAGCTGCGAGTGCGGCAAACCAGCCATCTACATCCACTGCCAATAGAGATCCTATGATGGATCCCAAGGTAAAAAAATACATAAATCTGTAAGTCAGATATTGCTAAATGATATGCAAGTTTACCAGACACTTGTTGAATGATTCTCTGATTTTGAGTATTTTACTGTAAACTGCACAGGACCAGATTTATTCAACAAAAATGCAGTATCTTTCCTTAGGTCCATCTGGAAGAGGCCAATCCAGTAACCAGGTTTCTGAACCTGCCGAGCCAGTATCATTTGATCCATTGATTGGAAGGAAAGTGAGAACTAGACGGCCTGATGACAATAATTTTTATGAAGCAGTCATAGCTGATTGTAATGCAGCTGAGGTGTGCATGGTTTCTTGATTGCAGATTACTAGTTATTTAATAATTTCTTGTGGTTGGTTTCTGAAGTCTCTTGATGCACATTGGCAGGGTAAACATGTTCTTGTTTATGATGGGGGTAGTGCAAATGAGATGTCGGAATGGGTCAACCTTAAAGAGGTAAGTTGATGCTATTTTCTCCATGATCCAAAACATTCTTCTTTACTTTTTTTGCATTCAAAGAGTTTCTAAAATGAAAAAAAAACATAGAGAAAGCTGCAAAGCCCGTCAAGATGAATCATACATTTTATGCGAAATGCCAAAAATACAATATCTGTTTTACCAGTATCACATTGTGATTAAAATGACTGGTTTCAATATCTAGTATTTGCTATTGATGATATCTTTTCCAAAAAGATGATGTATTGCATTCATTGGTAGATAAAGCTAACTCCACCTACAGAATGAACCAACAACATATTTTATTAGTAGGAGTACTTTCAATAAGTTTGTGTTTCTTATATTGACAGTGTTTCTTAGTGTTAATAAGTTCTTGATTTTGTTATGATAATGGTATTTTCATGTTATGTTAAAGCTTGCTATTTTCGACATAACAAATGAAACAACCTGATATCATTTTTTTTAAATCTTTCTTGAAAAAATAAAAGTACAAAACATAAATGCACCGAGGGGTGTGGCGCAGTAGTCAAGGAAGTGGTTAAGAACCCTGAGGTATTAATATCAAAACTTTAATTAGTCCGAGCAAACAAAGAAAGAAAGAATATGTAAAAAATCATAGTACACAATAGCAAATGGTCTCTTTTACATCTTTTTCTCTTTTCTTCCCATCATTAATCATATCAAAAGAAGCCATTCATGCTCAACAGATCACCTCCTTTCAATTACTTCAATCCATTAAGCAATAAAATTGATCGAATTTAATAACCCTGGCATGTTCATTGGCAAATCCATTTCCTATTTGTTTATTAGGTGTAGTGTGAAGAAAAATTGCCGTTTGATCTTTCAAGTTAGTTCATGCTATGTATCATTGGCTTTAATGTGTGACTGGTGTTAGCTTGATATTCATCTGCATGTCTTGGACAATCTCTGATAGGCTTCCGAAACATGCCTTGTGCTCCAAATTATTGCTTAAAAACTATGAATCGCCTGATAGTCAACTCTGTATTAGCTCCTATCGATCATTCACTTATTGTTTTTAATTCTGGCATGTGTAGTCAGTTTTGTCCTCCGTCATTCTTTAGTTTATTTTGAAGAGCTTCTTTAAGGTTTTAACTTATTTGAATTCTTTGATAGATCCCTCCGGAGGATATCCAGTGGGAGGGTGAAGATCCTGGAATTTCTCATCATGGAAATAACAGTCAATCAGGGCGTGGACGTGATAGTGATCCAGTTGCAGTTAGAGGCCTAGGTTTGACTATGCCTCAGTCTAGAACAGATTTTCCATCATCACATTATGGCATAGGAAAGAAGGGAGATGATTTTATTGTGTTACTTCGCACTGATATGTTGATTAACGAGGTAACAAGAGTTTCATGCTACACACAATGATATTTCCTTTCCGCAACTGTTCATTGACTCGTGAGTGTGGTTAGGTGGAGAAGAGGGTCTTTGGTACCTCTCATCCAGACCCTCTGGAGGTTGAGAAGGCAAAGGAAGTTCTGAAGGTTAGTGGCACCAATCTTTGTGGTTATTGTGTCCTTCTCACTCGTTAATATCACAAGAAAGTTTAACTGTTTTACATTATTCAGGACCATGAACAAGCACTTGTGGCAGCTATTTCAAGGCTTGATAGGATGATATCTGATGGAGATAGCAGTATGAACTGTGCTAAGTGATTTTCTATTTCTTTTTCATTTTAGGCTTCATCGTATTTGGATTATATAGCTTTATGATGAGGTTTATTATATCTTTTTTTTTTGGCGGGGGTGGGGGGT
>NC_028642.1:4327038-4328957 GCF_001406875.1 Solanum pennellii
GGTGGGGGGGTGGGGAGGATAAAATCTGTTGATACTAGTATACTAAGGCTACTAACTAGATGCACATTGTAACCTTGATTTTGTCAAGGATTTAAAAATTGGGTCTCCATGTGGATTGCGAGTCATCTGAAACTACTACCATGTAACTCATGGTTACTTCAAGTTTTGCTTAAGATTTTGACTTTTATGAATTTTTGACTTTGCACTTCTGACTTTCATCAGTTATTCCTCAAGTAACACATTTTCATCTAAATTAAACCATAAGTAATTTTTCACTTTCCAGCTATTGCCCGTTAATGTCTCGTGAAAATCTTCTATCAAGGATCAACTAAAACTTTTTGGTGTTCGTTGAGACTGAATGCTAATGAAGTTGTCTTCCCCTCTCCCAAAACCTTAATCATGAGGAACTTTCAGTAGTTAGTCCAAGTATGTAGATTGTATGCATTGAGTTGAATGAGGAATGTTCATTGGTTGTGTTGCTCATACTGTTGTCACTTTTTCTTTTTGCAACTAAAATCTATTGCCTTGATCCCGAAATCATGCATCCTCTGCCTTGTAGCCTCTAACTTGCTGAATATTATCCCATTTGAAATGTGCTTAATGGTATATGACGATATTCAACTTAACTAACCGTAATCATGAGGAACTTTCAGCAGTGAGTCCAACTGTGTAGATTGTGTGCATTGTGTTGAACAAGGACTGTTCATTAGCTGTGTTGCTTATACTGTTGTCACTTTTTATTTTGCAACTAAAATTTGTTGCCTTGATCCCAAAATCAAGCCTGTAACTTGCTGAATATTATCCCATTTGACATGTGCTTAATGATATATGACGATATTCAACTTAACTAACCGTAAACAACCAGCAGCACTTCCTCCCATAGTATATAGGCTTCCAGCAGGCAGCAAGTTGCGCGCTTCATACTTGGTAAGGACCACACAAAACCTTTAGCTAGACCAAAAACTGTTGATACTAATATAATACAACTGAATGCCATTGTACTGCATTCCATTACCCTTGCTTTTAGTCAAGGACCTGAAAATTGGATCTTAAGTAACTATCAGTGAGTGTCTCATGTGAAAATTCCTTCCCGTGGAGATCAAATAATAGATTTTGTCATTCATTGAGACTTAATTCTAATGAAGTTCTTTTCCCTTCACGCGAGATCTTTCATTAGAAACTTTCAGTAGTGAGTCCAAGTATGAGATTGTATGGATTGTGTTGAACAAGTGGTGCATATATCCCAAAGGTTTCAATGGTTGTGGTGCTTATACTGTCATACTGAAAGGAATCAGGAATGAGATAGAATCAGACCCAACAAGTATGATATTGTATGGATTTTGTTGAACTTTCACTGCTTCTGGAGCTGATACTGTTACATTTTTTTTTTCTTTGCCTCGGATCCCACAATCTTTTGGTTGTGGAGTTGCTGTTTTTGCTGTTTTTGGGCAAGAAGAGTATAGGACTAGTGGCACATAGCTGGTAACAGATAATAGGGCCCATATTGAGTTTTCCTCAATTGTTTAATGTGGGGCATTGTTTTCCAATGGGTTAATAGTCAACCCTTTTTTTTTATGATCATGGTGTCCAGGTCAGCTTTGAACACCTCGACTAATTTCATAGAATACTTGCTACCTTCCACTTGCAACAGTTAGCAAGTAACTCTGTCCACTTATGCTAGGTCACATGGGAGAATCACCTACGGTGTGTTTGGTATGAAAGGAAAAAACATTTTCTGGAAAATGTTTTCCAATTTTCTCATATTTGATTGGACCAAATAATTTAGAAAATATTTTTCAATCAATTCAGTTTCCTTCAATTTAAGGAAAATGACTTACCTCCAAAATTAAGGAAAACATTTTCCAAAACTCTCTTCCAATCTCCCCTACCCACCCCAACCCACCCTCTTACTAGCCCCC